>NC_056734.1:478368720-478466220 GCF_019279795.1 Protopterus annectens
ACGTCCTGCTCACCAGGCTGAACAAGGAGAAGGTCATGGTGAGCTGCCTGTCAGGTGCTAGGATCCGCCACATAACACAAGCACTCAGGTCACTCCAAGGCAAGTACAAATATGACTCAGTCATTGTCCATGCTGGTGTGAAATACCTGAGACGTACCTCCCTGGACTACATGAAAAGAGACATAGAGGAGCTCTCTGAGCATGTAGCCCAGGCTGGTATGACCCTGACCTTGAGTAGCATCTTACCCTCACCAAGAATGATGCCACAATATGAAGACAAGATGATCAATTTCAACAATTGGCTTAAGTATTGGTGTCATTCAAAGGGGATCCAATGCCTGTCAGCCTGGGATGACATGCTCGACAAGCCACGATGCTTCGCTAGGGACGGCTTGCATCTGTCACCCCTGGGCTTTCGGATATTGGCAAAGGCTCTTGCTACCCCCATAGTGCCTTTTTTAGGCAAGGCGCAAAAGACAAACCCACCTCCATAGGTATCACAAGGGATAAGAAACTAAGAGTAATGTTACTCAACGCCAGAAGTCTAAACCTCAAGATGCACGCACTTGAAACTCTCCTTAGCATGGAGAACATCGATATCTGTGCAGTAACAGAAACCTGGTTCAAGGCTCCCGAGAGCACCCCAGCACTACCAGGTTATACCTCATACCATGTTTTCGCCCCAAAACTTGGACGAACCACAAAAGGAGGGGAGTATCAATATTCACAAAGATACCCACACCTCCAGGTTGGTGGCACAGCACGAAGCATCAGAGACTATCCATGTGTAACTAACAGTGGGTAAAACTGCCTTCCAGTTTATAGCCTGCTACAGACCAACCTCCCAAACCCAGGAACCCCACTCGGCCTTCCTGAGAACACTGGAAAATATGAAGGTCTCTCCAAACACCATTATATTGGGCGACTTCAACTACCCAAACATAGACTGGGAGCATTACTCTAGCTCCAACACCCTAGCCCAAAGGTTCCTAGAATTTATAAACTCAAATGCTATGGAACAACTTGTTACCACTCCCACAAGAGGGGAAAACATACTGGACCTGATCATCACCAACATGGGGACTCTATGCTCCAGACCAGAAGTGTATCCCTCACTGGTAAGATCAGACCATAAACTAATCTCACTGGATATTCACATCCTGACTCCACCCCCTGCCCTGAAAACCACGGTGAAAAACTTCTCTAAAGCAAATTTCACACTCCTCAAAACCGAGGTGGAATCCTTTAAAGCCCCCGGGCCTGTGGAAAATACGGCCCAGACCGCAGAATCCTTTATAAACGCATTCTATGAACACCTTCAGGAATGCATGGATCATGCAATCCCAAATAAAACCAAGACCCAATCCTCCAAAGGCAGACATCCTGTCTGGTGGACCCCAGCCATAAACAAACTATAAAATAGAAGGAGGAAGCTACTACATGATAGAGCAAAATCCCAAAAAGGGAAGGCATCTCTAATCAGTGTTAGGAAAAAACTACGGGCACTCATAAAATCGTCTAAGGCCAGCTTTGAGAGAAACATTGCACAGGACACTAAGGATAATCACAAGGCTTTCTTTAGTTATGTTAGGAACCTGGGTGGGAATTCCCAGATATGCTCAGAATTAGTCCAAAATGACAAAAAATACACCGAACCCACAGACATTGCCAACATCCTAGCTGACAGGTTCAGCGCAAACTTCTCCCCCCCCACCAAAAGGGCAAATATCTATCCCAGCAGAGTGCTGCCCCCCTGACATCTCAAATGCTCAGGTAAGAGCTGCCCTCTCCAAAGCAAAAAACACAGCATCAATGGGACCAGACGGTGTCCCGGGCTGCGTCCTACATGAACTCCAAGAAGAGCTAAACCCAAACATAAAACTACTGTTCAATCTCAGCCTTACTACAGGATATGTACCCAAAGAGTGGCGTACAGCAACAGTGGTCCCTCTCCACAAAGGTGGTGCCTCAATGGATCCTGGAAACTATCGCCCCATAAGCCTGACTAGCTTGGTCTGCAAAGCTATGGAAAGGACCATGGACATCATAAATAAAGATATTGGGGACCTACAGACACTGGATCCTACCCAGTTCGGCTTTGTTAAGGGCAGATCCTGCCTATTAAACCAGGTTGATTTCTTTGAAACAGTCACCAAGGCCATTGACAAGGGGAAGGTGGTCCACACAGCCTACCTGGACCTCGCAAAAGCCTTCGATACAATACCCCACTCGTGCATTATAGATAAGCTCACCAGCTTAAATATAAACCCCTATGTCACTAGATGGGTTGCAAACTGGCTCAAGGACAGAACCCACATGGTTAGAATTGCTGGAGCCATGTCAGACTCCAAACCAGTTACAAGTGGCGTCCCACAAGGCTCAGTCCTGGGACCTCTCTTGTTCGGTATATATTTCTCAGAGGTACAGGCCAACACGGAAGGACTGTGGCTAACCAAGTTTGCAGATGACTGCAAACTGGGTGCCATAATCGACTCACCAGCCGACACAAGCATCCTCCAAAAGGGCCTCATAGAAACAGACAACTGGTGCCAGAGCCATGGCCTCAACCTAAATGCCAAAAAGTGTATAGTCATCTCCTTTGGCGGCAAAAACAAAGTGCCCACAAATTACCACATAGGTGGTAATCCATTAAGTACAGAAGAAGTAATTAGGGACCTGGGGACCCAAGTTGATAGCAATCTCTCATTTGACAACCACGTGGCCAAAGTGGTTAGAAAAACATTTTATATAGCCCACCTAATCATGAAGGGATTCACATCTAGACCAGGGGAGGTCATCGTGCCTCTTTACTCATCCCTCATCAGGCCCATAATTGAGTACAATGCCCCTTTTGGGATGTACCTTACCAGACACCTGCAGCAACTAGAAAGACCCCAAAAGTACCTCACCAAGAGGATCAAAGGGCTCAAACAGATGCTATATGCTGCCCGGTTAAAGAAACTCCAGCTCTACTCAGTGGCATACCGCCTGCTCAGAGACGATCTGTGCCTGATGTATAAAGCCATGTCCAACCCGGAATTAATGGACATGCTGCACCTCAGAAAATCCAAATCCCATCAAGCTATGCGCTTGAGAGACTTGAACCTCAGCACTGAAATAAATAGGACATGCTGGAGGGACAGATTCATAACCCAAAGGCTCCCTTCACTCTGGAATAAAATCCCAGTCTAGGTTAGGCAGATTCCCTCATTGACTCTCTTCAAGAGGAATCTTGATGAGTGGATGGGAGATCGTAGGTTTACCCCGGGTATCACTTCTGTGTCACTGTTAGACAGAGGCACAGTATACTAACCTCGAAAAAGGGCATGGCAAAATTAATTTAAAATGGGTGGCAAAAGCCAAACACACTCTGGCTAGGCTAAATGCCCTAGGGCAGATAGCCTAGTATGAACCTATGAACCTATGAACCTATACATACCTATCTCTCCAGCAGGTCCTATTTATATCACTGGCAAGGTTTAAGTCTTTAGAATGGGTAATTCTGGTGCTGTTTGGTTTGTGGATATGCAGGAGGTCCATCAGAGTAGGGTCTGACAATGCCCTGCATGCATAGATCTTCCCTCAAAAGCCTGCAGGAGACAGAATACAGGGATAGAGCCTTGAGGCAGTCTGCATAGGACATATTACTTATGTTATGTATTCTTTTAGTGAGGAATCTCTGTGGACATTCCAATTGTTGGATATGCCTTGTTAGGTACATACAAAAGGGGGCATTGTACTCAATGATAGGTGTGATGAATGCTGAATACAGTGGAACCATGACTTCCTTGGACTTAGATGTCATACCTTTGTTTATAAGTTGCGCAACATAGAATGATTTCCTTACCACTGTAGACACATGATGATTAAAGACTAGATTACTATCTATGTGTGTCCATATGTCCCTGACTACAAGGTCAACTCTAAGAGTTGTGTAGTCAATATGATAGTTAACAGGGATGGATGACTTCCCAAAGGTTGTCGCCACAACTGTCAGGAAATCCTTCTATATGGCACACCTCATCACTAAGGGCTTTTCATCCAGAAAAAAAGGAGGTCATTGTCCCACTGTACTCATCCCTCATTAGACCCATTATAGAATACAACACCCCATTTGGTATGTACCTCTCAAGACATATGCAACAACTGAAAAGGTTGCAGAAATACCTCACTAAAAGAATCACAGGCCTAAAGCAGATGCCCTATGCTGACCGCCTTAAAAAATGCCAGCTATACTCTGTTGCATATCGTCTACTCAGAGGCGATCTCTGCTTAACATACAAGGCCATGTCAAACCCAGAGCTGTTGGACATGCTGCACTTAGAGAAATCCCAATCCCTCAGAGCCATACGCTTCAGGGATCTAAACCTTGTCATCACAATAAACAAAACATGCTGGAGGGACAGGTTTCTGACCCAGAGACTCCCCAGACTCTGGAATAGACTGCCCATACATGTCAAACAGAGTGCCTCCTTGGCCCTCTTCAAAAGGAACCTTGAGGATTGGATGGGAGAAAGGAACTTCACCCCGGGATCACATCAGTCACCCTGTTAGACAGGGGTCCCGGGAAGTAAATAGTGTGGGAAGAAATAGCCAGGGAATTGTTATGGCTAGGCTTGTATAGGCCCTAGGGCCGATAGCCTAGTACCAACCTATGAACCTATGAACTAAAGGATACTATTATGCATTTCTTGGCATTTAGTTTTAGTCCATGGCTCTGAAACCAGTTGTTTGTCTGTGTCAGCCCTACCTGGAGAAGATTTGTGTCAGTGTGAGAGTCAATGACAGCTCCTAATTTGCAATCATCTGCAAATTTAGTCAGCCAGAGACCAATGACATTGGCCTTCACTTCTGAGAAGTAAATGCCAAAAAGGAGCAGTCCATGGACTGATCTATGAGGGACTCCACTTGTGACTGGGATCCTTGTAGAGGTGCACTCCCCAATTCTAAATTCCTGGGTCCTGTCTGTGAGTCAGTTGGCTATCCACCAGGTGGCATAAGGGATTGTACCTAACCTCTTGAGTTTGTCAACAATACCTGAGTGGGGCATTGTGTCAAATGCCTTGGCCAGGTCAAGGTAGGCAGTGTGAATGACTTTACCCTCATCCATTGCTTTGGTGACCTTCTCAAAGAAGTCCACCCGGTTGAGTATGCATGATCTGCCCTTGACCAAACTGGGTTGGATCCAGTGTCTGGAGGTAATTCTTTCCATGGCTTTACATATAAGACTAGTGAGACTTATGGGTCTGTAATTTCCAGGGTCTGTAGATGGCCCACCTTTGTGCAGAGAGATGATCGTTGCCTTTCTTCATTCATGAGGCATGAAGCCTGTTTGGAGGCTACAGTTAAATAGTAATTCCAGGTCATGTTTCATGCTATTTAGAAGGCATCCTGGAATATTGTCTGTGCCCACTGATGCAGTGTTCTTGGTCTTAGAGAGAGTATTAAGGACCTGTTCACTAGTGATCGTAGGGGGGAGTTATATTTGATGATATTTCCTGAGGGAAGGTGGGGAGAGAGGGGTAAAGTTGGAGCTGAATTTATCAGCCAGGAGATTTGCTACATCTTCTGGCTCAGTATAGGTAGCTCCATTTACAATGAGCTCTGCACACAATTGTGTATTACCTTTGAGGTTGTGGACAGAGCTAAAGAATGCTTTATGGTTGTCCTAGGTCTGGAAGGCCACCCTTACCTCAAATTTGGCTTTGGTAGACTTTATTTTTCCTCTGAGTTGTTTGTTTAGTTTGATGAGAGTGCCTTTATCCTGCTAGGTGCTGCACATCCTAATTTTTGCCATGATTTTCTTCCTCCTGTTACACAGCTGACTGATTTTGTGATTCCACCAGGGTGGCTTGTTTATTGAGTTACTTCTGTACTTCTTCCTGGTGGGTAAAGCTGCCTCTATGCAGCTATTAACATGCATGTACAGGGTTTCTGTGAACAGTTCTATACAGGCAAAAGTGTTCGCAGGGTTTATGGGGGTTTGAAATGTTGCCAGGTTTCCACTTAATAGCAGGAGGTTAGCCTTGGAATAGTTCCTGAATATTCCAGGTTTAGCTGGGGATCTACATTTTATTTTTACTTTAAAGAAGATGGCCTGACCTTACCAGGGAAGTTATTACAGTAGGGGGTGTCCAGCAGTCTCCCATATTAGGATCCAGTATGGTTCCACTGCTGGTTGGTGTATTGACTATTTGGTCCAGGGAGCTTGTGTTTACAAAATCCAGAAATCTCTGTGTATGTACATTTGGTGTCATACAGGATTACCAGTTAATAGTGGGGTTGGGCTCCTAAAAACAGAGGTGGCTAACTTCTCAACACCCATGCCAATGGAAAATAGCTGCATGACTGCAGAATCATACACCAATGCACTGCATAAGCACATACACAAATGCATGGACCTTGCCATACCAAATAGAACTAAGATGCTCTCCTCTAAAAAAGGAAGCCAATCTGGTGGTCCCCAGCCATCAATAAACTCTACAACAGGAGGAAGAAACTGTTGCAGAAAAAAATAAAGTCACAAGACTGGAAAACCTCCCTTATCAGTCTCAACAAAAAGCTGAGATACGTTATCAAATCCTCTAAAACCAGCTATGAAGGCAAAATTGCGGCTGACACCAAAAACAACCACAAAGCCTCTATTGCTATATCAAAAACCTCCAAGGCAATACTCAGATTTGCTCTGAGTTATTGCACAATGGCACCTCCTATACTGAGCCAACAGATATAACCAACATACTAGCTGACAGATTCAGTGCCAACTATACACCCCCCCCCAAGGGCCCTATCACAATACCAGAAGAAAGCCTGGTACCCACCATTTCTGAATCCCAGGTAAAAGCTGCATTGTCCAAAGCCAAGAATACAGCATCCATGGGACCTGATAATATCCCTGGCTGCATCCTACATGAGCTACAAAAGGAACTAGCACCACATCTGTGTGCCCTGTTCAATCACAGCCTTACCTCAGGCTATCTCTCTAATGAATGGTGCACTGCTACAGTCATCCCGCTCCATAAAGGGGGAGAAACTACTGACCCTGGTAACTACTGCCCCATTAGCCTGATGAGTCTGGTATACAAAGCTATGAAGCTCATCATTATGGGCCTGCTTAACAAAGATATAGGCAATCTCCAAAATCTTGACCCCACACAGTGTTGGCTTTGTCAAGGGGAGATCCTGCCTGCTGAATCTGGTTGACTTCTTCTAAGCAGTCACCAAGAATGTGGATGAGGGTAAGGCAGTGCATACAGCCTACCTCAACCTGGCCAAGGCCTTTGATACCATATGCCTCTCAGGTATCATTGATAAACTCAGCAAATTAGGCATCAACCTTTACATCACTAGGTGGGTTGCAAACTGGCTCACACTGTCGACCAGTCACAAGTGAAGTCCCACAGGGCTCGGCCCTGGGCCCTGTCCTGTTTGGCATCTACTTCTCAGAAGTCCAGGCCAACACAGAAGGACTCTGACTGAACAGGTTCGCTGATGACTGCAAGCTAGGAGTCATTATCAACTCCCCAAGTGATGCAGACATCCTACAAAAGGGCCTCTCTGAGACCAATGACTGGTGTCGGAACCATGGCCTGAAGCTTAACTCCAAAAAATGTGTTATCATCCCCTTTGGAAAAAACTCAGTTCCCATGAATTACCACTTTGATGGGAGCCCACTGAACACTGAAGGAACCATAAGAGATCTGGACACCCAGGTCGACAGCCACCTCACCTTCGACCACCACATTACCACTGTTATCAGAAAGTCCTTCTATGTGACACATCTTGTAACCAAAGGTTTCATATTCAGGAAGAAAGAAGTCATCATCCCTCTCTACTCATCCTTCATTAGACCAATCATGGAATATAACAAACCATTTGGCATGTACCTGACCAGGCACCTAAAACAGCTGGAGAGGTCACAAAAGTACCTCACAAAAAAGATCCTATGCCTTAAACACATGTCCTACATGGACAGACTCAAAAACTTCAGCTGTTCTCAGTCTCTTATCATCTACTTAGAGGTGATCTCTGCTTGACTTACAAAGCCATGTCCAACCCAGCCCTACTTGAAATGCTACACCTAAAGAAAATCCAATCCCCCCATGCAACACGCTCCAGAGATCACAACCTAATTACCACAATTAACAGAACATGCTGGGGGGATAGGTTAATTTCCCAAAGACTGCCCATACTCTGGAATAAGCTTCCCATTCATATCAAGCAGAGCACCTCGCTGGCCCTCTTAAAGAGAAATCTTGATGAGTGGATGGTTAACAGAAAGTTCACCCCAGGGATCAGTCCAGTTGCTCAACTGGATAGGGGCACTGTAAACTAACATCAGGTGGCACGGTGCCTCAGCTAGGCTTTTAAAGGTGCCAAGGCCATTAGTCTAGTACACACCTGTGAACTATGAACTATGAATTAAAATCACCCATGAATATGATATTGGGTTGGATGGTTAGTGCTTCTAATAAGTTTAAATACATGGTATGGGTTTCCTGGATCATAGAGGGGGACCTATAGCTTACAAGAAAGTGGTATTGGACTTTACCTATGGTGATTTGAACATGGATCAGCTCAAGTGCATTGTCCTGTTTGACCAGCCTTGAAGCATAGCCGGCCTTAGGCATAGGCTAACTAGGCGGCCGCCTAGGGCGCCGCTGCAGCAGGGGTGCTTTTCCAGTATTTATTAGGTATAGGTAGACCAGGATGGGGGCACCAGATGGTGTGGTAGGGGGTGCCATGGAGCCATTTTGCCTAGGGCACCAGTTGACCTAAGGCCGCTCCTGCCTTGAAGTATATTTATTTTTGATGTAAATAGGGACACCCCCACCTTTATTCCCTGCCTGTGAAGTAGCTGGCCTAAATGTGTAGAAGACATTATAACCTTGCACTGTTGGTGTGCTCTCTGCGACTTTAAACCGTGTCTCAGTAACCGCACAGACATCAGCATTCTCTAGGGTAAAGAGAGCTTCTAGGGAGTGGAGTTTTTTTGTTTATACTCCTAGCATTGAGCAGTAATAGCTTTAGATTTTCTTGGTTTTGATTTGCTATGTCGGAAGTGCTTTCAGTTTGGCATTGCCTAAAAAAAAGGCACTACGGGGGAAGACAATGTTTTAGCTAATACTCAAAAGGCTAGAGGGGAAAGGTGCAGATCATCCCTGGCAAAGCAGCATGGTCTGTTTACCATCTCTTTCCATGCTGACAAATATTGCACCCCCTTAGAATGACACCAGAAACTAAGCCAATTATTAAAGGCAATCATGTTTTGTTCATATTGTGGCATCATCCATGGAGAAGGTAAAATGCTGCTCAATGCTAGGCTCATATTAGCCTGAGACACATATAAACATATTTTATGTCTAGAGCTACAAGTCAGCTTAGAAGAAGAATGAGAGGTAACAAAGTTTATATGGACAGCATTTCGAACTTTGGTCTACAAGATGATTCCTTCTTTGGCACCAGAAAAATCCTTGATTGAAACCCTTTCCCCATGTATAAGGGGGTACTGGTTCTGTCATCACCACAGAAAGCATATGGTTGATGACTGGGGAACCATTTAATATGGATGAGGGGGAATCCACTGAAAAGGTAGTAAGTTTTCAATTGCCATCTACAATCCTCTTGGATAACTTTTAGGACCTATTTCTCTGAAACAATCTCATGTCAAAAGGAATGTGAACAGCCAGATTCTGGGACAGGACTTTAGTGCCAAATGAGGGAGGAGGAATGTTATGATAGACATTCTGTATTATTGGACTGTCACTTTTTTTGGAAGGTTCATTCCTTTTTCTTTGGACTTTCTTGCAACTTTTTCTTGCATGTCTACTTGTTAGAAGTCTGTTGAGAATATTTTGCATCCTGCAAAAGGAACCTCAGTTTGTAGCAAATGTTTTACCAAATTTCAGTGGGGAGGGCTGAAAAACATGAGTGACCTCTGAATCAATTTTCCTCTTTCATCAGTCTGAGTATCCGGGTAGCAGATGGGCCAAACCATTTCTTCATTCAAAGAATAATTTACCATTTTAGATTTAACATATTCTGAAAATGTCTGTGCATGTACTAGAGCAAACCATCTCATAACAGAAGGAGAAGCTACTGCCTTGGACAGAGAGACAGTATAACCATAAGAACTCTTTAAAGAATGTTTAGTTACCTGGGAAATAAAAGCAAAGTTCCGCGGTGGTGCAGCGGTGATGTTGTTGCCTCACAGAAAGAGGTTCTCCCGTTTGATTCTCGGCTTGGGTTGGGAGCGCCTTGTGTGTGGAGTCTGCATGTCCTCCCCATGGTCGAGTGGGCATTCAAAAGACATGCGTTGAATGGGCGTGCCTTTGTTGAAGGTTGGGCGTCAGGCTGGCAACTCGACACCATAAAAACCAACTGCCAATCATTAATCGGTTCAAAGAGGATTCCATTTCTGAAGAAAAGAAACAGACTTTAAAGTTTCTTATATGATCAAAAGAATCCATTAGCTTCAGGGTCAGATCTGGGATGGATGAGAAAATAAATATTCATAAGATTGAAAGACTTTATAAAGTCTGCCTACCTTCTTAGGGATTTCAAGTGATTGACTTCCAGGCATGTTGCAGGCAATGTCCAAAGTATCCCCCAAACCTGGTAAAAGAGGAGAAATAGTTGCAGGCTGTGAAAGTTCCAGTTGTAATAAATCAAAGTATTTCATAAAGAGGGAAAAATAACAGACTGCTCCCAAGTGAAACATCTTATTAATTCAAGAAATAGTTTCATTAAAAGAGCATTCCTCTGTAGGAGAGTCTGACAAACACTTTCCTCAGAGTTAGAATTGCGTATTTGGACAGAAACAATAGAAGGGGGTCCTAGTCCAATTCCTTTCCTCATCATCAGACATGAACTACTCAAAAATTCAGTTAACTGTCGTCATTTTCCACAAAAATTCCAGTCACTTTTTAAAGGCTTTAAAGTCTGCAACAAACCTTGAGTCAATCCAATAAATACTTCCTTATAAAATAAGTAAATACATTTCTTCTTACCAACAGAAATAATGTCTGAAAAAGATAAATACTTAATTTTAATTTTCTGTCATTTTTTCCTAGGGAGATTCCTAATAAGAGATAGACTCATGGATGATACTTCACCTCTTATCAATCAGTTCTCATAGCCCAGCATTGCAGGGATGCATTCTGCTCACCCTAATCCGGGACCAACAAGAGTGGCTAGTCCATGCCTCTTAAGGGCAGCTGAGCTGCAGAGGACATGTCTGGCCACTGTCCATGGTAGCTGAAGAGGCTACACCAGAGCGAACCAGAGAAAAAAAGTGAATGGTCTGAGGAACCATAATGCCCATAGCAGTGTCACCCACAAGAGGCTGAGACAAAGACATGATGACAGAGGCTTCTTGTAATATCTCTTTTACTTGGGATCATAGAAAGGTAAAACCATGGAACCAGTATACTGTTCCAACCATAGGACTGGCATGTTGTTCCAATCATGGGAATGACATGTTGTTCCAGTTATGGGAATGGCATATTGTTCTATGGTTCTGCCGAAAACAGAGACTGAATCGCAGCTAGGCAGCACCATTGACATGTAAGTTGTCAACAGCAGTGTTCACAAGCAAAAAGCACAAAAACACTTCCAAAAATATATTGCCTCTAATAAATCTCAATCATTCCAATAAAATAATTACACGTTTTACCAGAAAAAGTGTTTAAAATAAGCAAAAACAATAACACTTAAAAAAAGAAGGTAATCAGTCTGTCAGTTCAATTAAATAGACAAAACAGAAAAATCAAAAGTAACTTTTCACAAAAAACACTACTTTTCTTAGAAAAAAAATCAAATGCTGTAGTTGGGTTTCCTAGAAGGGAACTTTTCTGCCTAGCAATGGATGACTGTTAGCCAACCTTTGATCCTCTGAGTCTCTGAAGAGGATCACTCTCTAAGGGCGGCAAGAAAGTACATAAACATTTCACATCCAGGCTGCTTGTATTCTCCATTCAGGAGCAGCCAGGGTGCATGCAGAAGGAGCCTAGGCCTTTGGAAGACTGGCCAGCAGTTATATCCTTACCAGAATATAACCCCTATAGCTAAGGACACTGACATGCTGATTATGATGAGCATCTACTAATTAAACATGAGTACCGCCCTCACAACACATCAGGATGACTATACCTTTTCTAAGGGCATGTCCAGAAAAGTGAGTGATGCAGTCATGGTGCTCTGTAACCAGTCATTATGGTACTTTTTTTTTCTTTCTTTCTTTCTTTCTTTCTTTCTTTCTTTCTTTCTTTCTTTCTTTCTTCATCAATGAGGATTCTTTTTTTAATATAGATGGATGGATAAAAAAGATAGATAGATAGATAGATAGATAGATAGATAGATAGATAGATAGATAGATAGATAGATAGATAGATAGATAGATAGATAGATAGACAGATAGATAGACAGGTAGATAGACACACACAAACAGTTCAAAAGTAGAATTAGGCTGATAAAAAGATAAATCATTATTATTCATACATTTATTTCGGTGGTTACTGCCCCGCCTAACCCCTCTGTACCTTACCAATTTCCTTTTAAATGACGTAGACTGTGTGATAGGGTTTAAGGGGGTTGGCAGGATATAACCCATCCAGCTAAGGATACTGCAGCACTAATTATTAAACATGAGTACTGCTCTTACAAATGGAACTAGCAGAAAAACCTGATAGGTCATTATGCAACTCCTGTTACATTAACTACCAAGAAAATGCTGCTTCTCCAGTATGTTGAAGTTGCCAGAACATTCTGACAGCTAAGCTAACAGGCTGCCAAGATTCAGTGTTCTCCATTATCATCACCAGGACTTTATTGCAACTTGGACATCACAAACCATTGGACAGTCTAGAATTTGCCTTAAACACTTAGTAGTTTTATAATGGAAAACATGGAAATGTAGCAAAATTTCATGGTAGCAACTACATGAACAAAACTGCAATTAAATAGTAGTGATAAAATGCATTTTTTGAGTTGAGGTTCATGGCATTTTATTAAATAAAGCTAAAATAATTTGAAACAAAACTGCACAGTATTAGATAAAGTGGCTACTAACTCCAGCATTTTAATCAAGTTGCAGATCTGGCACCCAATAAATACAACAGATTTTTGTAATGTGTAACACAATAGCTCATTAAGTAAGGGTTCTACTCCACAACTAGAGAGCTTTGGGGTCAAACCTTACCTTTTGTCATGGTCTATGTGGAGTATGTTCTTCCTGCATCTACATGGGCTTTCTCTGGCTATTCTAATTTCTTTCCAAAAACATGGTGGTAAATGGCTTCTCTAACCTTTCCATACTTATTGCATTTGCCTTTACTCTGGTGAGCAAGATCATGGCTGTACATGGTCTGAAAAGGACAAAAATCACTTACCAGTTACTAAAAAAAAAAATAGCTTGCTTTAAGCTCGACGCACAGTGTGTATACTTGTCAGACACATTTCAATATTCATATCTCTGTAAGTAACAGTCCTTTGTTAAACTCATAAAAGTTTGACCTTCCAAATACTTCCTTGATCAGTTGTGGTTTATCAAAAGTACTTTTATATTAAATAACAACATGGAGACAGCCTGTTCTATAATTTGTAACACTCTTGTCTGTTTAGTATGAGATAAGAGTTCCTGGAAAGAATATTTGTATATTTGTTTCATCCTATATCAGAAAGATTATATTATCAGGGTTTGAGCAAAGATGTCTCCCTCTGAGTATGAAAAATATGAACATTAATGGATATTCTAATCTGAAATGAAACCATTTGTGGCTTGTACAGCAGAGACTGAATATCAATGATTAATATGTACCTTTTTAAAACAGTGAAGAGAAACTGTACAAAGGCTAACATTTACTGTTCATACAATGCTGTACTGTTCATACAATGCTGAAAATTATGGGATTGTTTAGATGTAAAAAAAATGTCAGATAAAATAGGTTCTGTGTATAACATATGAAATCATTTTGAGCAGTGCAAACATCACAAACATCTCCATCTTCTGCCAGCTCTCCTTTCTTTATACAGAAGCAGATTTCCTAGAGCATCCTCAGCAACGGCTGCACAAACATTTGTTCTCTAGAAGAAGTTTATATTTTATAAGAACTTTGTGAAATGTTAAGTAAAGATTTTCATTTGGGTTTAGGTGCTCTTAGAGTTATTCACAACTGGCTTAGTATGATAGTGGTATATGGGCAGATCTTAAAGTGTCCACACCCCAGAGTGTATTACTGTTATCACACAACTGCTACA
Organism: Protopterus annectens; assembly: GCF_019279795.1. Lineage (NCBI taxonomy): Eukaryota > Metazoa > Chordata > Ceratodontiformes > Protopteridae > Protopterus > Protopterus annectens. The sequence goes on from NC_056734.1 coordinate 478,382,977, forward strand.
TCAGTGGGTAAATCTAAAAACATACTAAATGTGAAACTGACCTATTCCTATAATACAATGCATTTATGTTGGAACAATGTTTTAAACTATTATAATATAATTGCACTTTTATACAGCACTTTTACCTACTTATTTATTGTATCTTTTTTTCAGGAAAGGCTGTTGTTTACCTTTGCAAGTTAATCTATAATTCGATATGGGCATACAGCTGGTGAAGGACAGATGTGTGCGTGTTTGAAGGGGGATTTGTGAAGTAACATTGTGGGAGATCCTCTGTATGTATGGCAGCATTTTGTTTTCAAACATTTGGAAGCGTGATTGTAAACTTGCTACAGGGCTTGTAACGGCTACAAATGTGGCAGGGTTATTGTTTGACCATGTTAAAGCAATGACAGTAGTAGTGACCAATAGTTACCTCTTCTAGGAAGTAATACTTACTATACAGTGGCAGATGAGAGAGTATTCTGACCATAAGTAAATCTTACTGCCATCCTTTATTAGAATATACATTCCATAAATGTAAACAAGATAGTGCCACCTCTGAAGATTCACTATACCTCTCACGGTCTGACAGAAATAACTAAAATAACTAAAGACAGAGTACCAAATGGTTTTAGTAAGGAATTAAAATGCACAGTCATGTTCTCTATTTACCTCTCAGGTGAACTGTTTATGTCATTACACCTCCAGCATATGAAGCACCTTGATGCAAACAAGCCACAGCAGGTGCAACAAACATGCAAGTCTTCCATTAAAACACATCAGTTACTTAACTATCAATGACACAAAGTTACGGATGTTGTCTCTAACCTGATATAAAACAAATGATGACAACCCATTAGTAACACTGCCATGTTGCAGATAATCATGCAGCTGTAGCTATGGGGTCTATATTACGTGATCGAACATTCAGATGTGCGACCACGTAATGACCGACCCCAATTGAGCAAAACAGCAGAATGTCAAACACGTAAACGGAAATCTCCATAAGGGGAAATTTCCGTTTACTGCAATGTAGTGTGGTCTCAAAGTTGGTATATTTAAGTAGCAGGGGGTGTGGGGGATGCAGGGGGGCTTGTCCCCCCTGCATAAAGCAGTTTAATGGTTTGTTTGGGTTTTTGTTATTTTTTTCTGGCCGTTCAACATTTTGCCGGTTCGCTCTATTGGGGTCGATCATTACGTGTTTGAACATCTGAATGTTTGATCACGTAATATAGACCCGTAGCTATGCTATACTACAACTACAAGCTATGCAGTTTTACAGCAGCTGCTGGGACTTTGTGTCAAACTAAATTAATGCTTACAGCATTTCATTTGATTGTATAATATTAGGGCTTCAAACATGCTTTTAAGAATGTATTAGGACACACATTATGAAAACAGTTCTTTAATGATTGCTAATGACTATATAATTCACTTCTGCTGATAATAATAAATATGCACATATAGTTAATATAAAATATAAAGATACCTACATATATTTAAACAAATACCTATAAACAATTAACAATTGGAAGGAAATATAGCTTATGGTGGTATTTACTCAAACAGGGGTGGAGCATTTGGTCACTCAGGATTTACACCCAAGAACAAATTTTGCCATCCATGAGTAAATCTCACTATAGCATGTCTATCTATTGAACAATGCACTGTCAGACTTGACTACACTAATGTTCTCCCTAACAGCCCACATATTGTGGTAGCATACCACTCCTCTACACACACACACACACACACAACACACACACACACACACACACACACACACACACACACACACACACACACACACACACACACACACACACACACACACACAGACTCAGCATCCATTACCTAATTCCCATAGTGCAACAACCCAGGCAGACGCATGTACACACAAACACACACATCCAGCAGCATTCATTTTCCTACCAACACACACACACAAATCCACACACACATATACACACACTTTAAATCCACTGGAGTTTCATCATACAGGTTCCGAATGTGCAGATTATAGAAGTTCTTAGAGGGTTAGCATAGTGGTTATGCTGTCTACATCACAGACACAAGTTACAGGGTTTGATTCTAGGTTTGAGTTGCGTGGCTAGGCTTATAAAGGCCCTGGTGATCAACAAATTACAGGGTTTGATGCTAGGGTTGGGTTGCGTGGCTAGGCTTATAAAGGCCCTGGTGATCATTAGCCTAGTATATACCTATAAACACACACCTGGCTCCATTGTATTTACCTGTACAATGAGAACTACCAATCAGAGTGAATGGATGAATGCTATCAAAAGATGGTATTAATTTTTTTTTACTCCTTGAGAAAAGAATCACCTTGTCATATGATTCTAATTCAGGAGCAGCAAACCTGGGAGGAGCACATGGCTAATTAGCATTAGCCACTTCCTCCTGTACTGCTGCATTGGCATGTATCTTCATCCACCAGATGACTCCATTTGATATGGCCTGTAGAAGGGAAAATCATAGGTCTAGAATGACTCTGACTCAGAAAGGCTTACTATGATGTGAGGACCTTCCAAGATAAGGCTTCCACATCATGGTAAGCCTTTCTGAATCCTAGGGTACATCCTAGTTAAGAAGATCAACAACATGCAAAACCAATGAAACATAGAAGGGACAGAAAAAATACACTTTAAGGAGGAGCTGGTGGCCCTATTTCATACTTTTGATAACATTTCTGTAAAATCTCAACCTTCCAGTCCTTGCCAGAGGGAAAATAAAGCATAGGATTGTAATGGAACTCATATCACTAAGATAATGATTGGGTTTCTGCCTATGCCAGCATCCCAAGGTTAGAAATACACCTGCCAAATCAAAGTATTTTTTCCCTTTTTTTATATCAATGTGCTTTTTCATCAAGACAACCAGCCCAATACTATATACTCACCATCTCCATAGTCTTCCTCAGCCATAAGCCAGACCTTATTATAAGAGTCACTTTTGAATGACACCTGATTTGGTGTTATTGCTGTGGAATGTGGGTACTCATACTTCCTAGGAGCACTGGGAGTTTACTGCTAAGGCTTTATGCCAGCCATCCCCCAAATGCAGTGTACTTGAACAGCCAGTTGATACATATGTGCTTCCAAACATACTCAGCCCAGGGCACTATCAAGGGCTCTCTTAGAACTCTCCAGCACAGCAGCCATTAAAGTGGCATGTTAATGAAGTGGGGTGATGCTTTGGTAAGTCCCACTCTCTACTTCATGAAAAAAAAAAAAAAAAAGAGTTCACCTATGACAGATGTATTCTATCCCTCATGGCTGACACTCAGTTATGAGGGATATTAGATTAATTAAACTGATGACACCATAGTCAGAATAACATATCTGCTTCAGTGAACTGGCTGTGTAATCTAAGGTGTTGCAGGTAGGAAAGAAATGACCTCTCTGGGCAACAACGTTTCATCCTTGACATAGAGGTAGTCAGCTACATATGTGAAAGGAGCCCTTAGCGAAGGTTTATGAGTAAGTCTCGGCTTATATATGCTGGAAGCAGACAAATGTTTTATGTTACTGCATAAACATAAAAAATATAAAACTAAAGGTTAAAAGGCTGATGCTGATCAACATAAAGTCAAGAAATTCAATAGCTCTTTAAGAAATCCATTTTATCGGTGTTTTCGGGTATTTTACAACTGTAGCCTGAGCATCGTTTGGGGCAGCACGCACTTCATAAGGAAAAATACCATCCTTTATGGGGGGGGGGTTGAAAGTACAAATAATTTAAAAAGGTTTTCAAATGTCTGAAATGTTAATCTAGGCTACAGTTAGATATTCAGAGGGCACCTGAAGGGAAGCAGATTACGTTTCAGCTCTTAAATCAAAACTAATTTCTAAACCTGAATTCTGGTAAAAATGAACATATGAATTCAGCACAAGTTGTTAATAAAAAGCTAGAAGCACCTTAGCTTGCATTACACTATTTTTCTACTCGGAAACATAATTCTGTCTTTTTGTTTGCTCAGTGAGAACCTTTAAGGAATAGTTCAGTCATCACATACCATTTCATCTAAGAGTTGCTTTTTAACATTACTTACAGTTTATGACGTGTCAGACAACTGCCTAGTAATCTCACTAATTAACCTCCTACTCCATTCTGTTTAGTCTTCACACCGAAGTCCCACACAATACTGTGTCAAAGGATCTCTGACGTTTACATAAACCACTTTCACACTGGATTTTATGTATTTCCTTCCACAACATTCACAGAACTGCACACAATGACACTAACAAAACCTCTACCTTGTGAATCATTCTTTTTGCCTCTGACAGAGGTAGGTAGCATTTATATTAGCTTCACAGGTTTTGTACAACCTTTCCCAGAGTAGACTTTAGAGCAGCAGGTCAATAATTGCCCACCATTCTACAATGATACATCTACAAGAGTTCTCTACCTGTAGAACGACGCAAGTTATCAGGTTTAGATGATATATTTCAGGCAGTGGTTATTCAAGTACAGAACCTCTGAAGTACTTTGCATAAGGAGGTTGTCAGAAAAAATTAGTAAGTTATGAAGCAAGATGAAGATTAAGTTACGGACAAACATATATTTTGTGGACTGGATAATGAAAAGCTAGAAGTGAGAGAAGGAAGGACAACAGACCACACGTGGTTGAAGATGCAGAGAAAATAAAAAAGGCAAAGGAGGGATAGTAGTGGTGGCAGGAGAAGGAAGATTAGACATGGAGGACCCAGAGAAAGAGATACAGGGTATTCAGTAACAAAAATTGAAGAGGCAGAGTGAGATGTAGCAGGTTTGGACAAAACAGAAGGAAGACATGGGAATTAGAATGATAATAACAAAGAACAAATGAAATTAAAGTACATATCTGTAAGGAAATATGTAAATAAGTAGAAAATAAACTAAGAAAATTATGAAGTTGTAAGATGGAAAAGAAGTAGCTGCGGTGGTAGAGGGAAATGGAGTAATTAAGGATGTGCTAAGACAAATAATAAAGACATGGAGATGGAGGTCAGAACATGAGGATACTGAATGTATGGCAAGTAGTTAGGAAATAACATTATAAAAACAAGATATATTTGGAGGTGGACTGATACTTTTATGAGTATAATGGGTTATTGAAGGATTGCTGATATACAATGGGAAGATTCAAGGTGTAAAATGACAGCAGTAAATATATGTATTATAGCATCAGGATGACATGAAATGTTCATAATCTACTCAATTAAATGTTGCTGCAGATGTTAAATGCAGTCTAGTGTTTCATTTCAGATAGAGTGATGTAGTATGAAATAGCGGGCTTGAAATTATGGAAAAGGTTTGGACCAGTAATTAGTTTTTGAAGAAAATGCATGCAAGTGCTACCAAAAGAAAATTTTACTATGATGGATGATGGCATGATGCACAACAGAGTAAAAACAGAAGTAAACTGAAAATTAAAAACAATGTAGTGGGAATGGTTATGGTTTTAAAGAAGGCCGATTGGTTAGTTGCGAATACTCTGAAGGAAATGGTTCTTAATTTTATCACAGAACTGTTAAATAATGCTGGTTACAATATGTTTTTGTGCGTACCTGCTTGTGTTCAGTAACATAGCATTCAAATATCCCTGTTATAAGCTCTAAATGTTGTTGTTTTCTCCTAAATGTGGCAATTTTTTTGAGAAAAGGTAAGGGATTAAACTCAATAATTAATAGCCATGATTCTAGTTACAGAGTTCTTTTACTCCATAAATGCATTTTAATTCATACCCTTTTATCCTATCAGCTTTCCATGTTAATAATACAAATATTGCAATAAAAGTGTTCCTAATTGGGGGCCTTTGTCTTTGAAAATTTTTACCTTTGTACTTGATTCTGGAGGTAAGAAATTGAGAACCATTATGGGAAGGAGCACATAAGGGAGCTCTGTTACATGCATTGAAAGGAGGCTGAATTTTACTATAAAAGGTCAGTTTACAAAAATGAGTTTAGTAGTGGAAGGTAGGAAGTCTGTAAGGAGTTCTTATTGTTGAAGTTTTCATTCTTAGAGTGATCAGATAGGTTTGTAAGGTAATGACCAGGAATATAGTTTGGGTAGAATTTTTATCAGTTTAGACAATGAAAGAGTGAGATATGTTATAAACATGCAAGGGCTACACTAATTCAGAGGAAGGAGGTCTATTTGGTGGTGGGTTGCTTAGTATCATCATCTATTTTTTTTTTCTTGTTAATAAAAAAGTGAAAAACTTGTTAAATGAGAGATAGACATGGCATGTATAATGAAAACATGGGCTACAAGGTTTTTAGAGCTTGAAATATAGTTTCCCAGGATTGAGAGGAAGGATTGAGTAGGTTGTGTACAAGTGGCCTTAAATATGCAAATATCATTTATTTTTACAAACAGATAAGGATAAAAGGAAACAGTTTCTCTTTTCTCTGTATCCCAGATAAGCTACACAACCTACTGAACAAATAGTTTATTTTCCCATTACCATCATAAGAGCTGTCTCATTTATGTCCCATGCAGTCAAGAATTCTTTAATAATCCATGATCCTATAACCTTTTCAAGAAAGCCTTTCATGTCATCTTATCACCCTTTCTGTGCAAAACAGTTCTCTGCATCTCCTCTAATCCATTCAACTTGCAGTTTCAAACAGTGTCTTGTTAGTATCAGCATTTCTGTAGAAATGCAGTACTTGGTCTACAGAGTCCTTTGAGATGCTTAAATATCTATGATAGTCCAGATGAAGGCAGCGTATGTTAAACCAATTTTTTTAATATTGTTTAAGGCGAAAGTTTCATAACATCTGTATTACTCTTCGATGAAGTGCTTCTATCCTATTTACATCCTTGAAAAGCTGAGTTTGTTTTCTATTGGTGATATCTTATTAATACAGAAGGGGTAGGAAAATATTAGTAGGCAACTGCTGAACAAAACTTATCATGCTGTTTTGTGGTTCAGAAAGCCTAATCATTTGAAGTCAGGAATAAACAGAAACAGAATTTAAGGATTACAGCACATTGAATGTAACTTTATCAGGAAAAAATGATGGGTTATGAAGGGAGAATGGCAATATGGAGCAGTAAAAGAGTTATGGGCTGTATTAATGAAGAGCTAAAAAAGAGACACCATATTTATTTTAAGGGGAGGAAGCATGGAAAAAAAACAACTTTGCTGAAAATGGATGTTAGGAAGACAACATATATAATGAGCAAGTTTTTGTAAGAAAGTGTGGAGTAATTCAGAGCAAATGAAGGTGAAAAAGACATATAAAGTTATCAGAAAAGGTAAAACTATTCAGAAATGTAAAACAGGAAGAGCAGCACTGATAATTGGATATATTGGAAACATTCTGAGAGTGCTAAAGATCTGGTTAAAACATTTATCGACTTTTGTAATGGAATTTATGTAGGAATGATGTATGCATATATATATATATATATATATATATATATATATAGATATATATATATATATAGATATAGATATATACACACACACACACACACACACACACACACACACACACACACACACACACACACACACACACATGTATGTGTGTTTGTGTGTGTGTGTGTGTGTGTGTGTGTGTGTGTGTGTGTATATCTATATATGTGTGTGTGTGTGTGTGTGTGTGTGTGTGTGTGTGTGTGTGTGTGTGTGTGTGTGTGTGTATAACAGAATCATGTTTACACCATGCTTATTACTGTGCCATTAAAGAATAAAAAGTATTCATTGTGAGTTTTAAAGTATTGTTTGGACTATTTAAGCAGGCTTTGTGCATCAAACTTTGAAATATATTAGTCAAGTTATTTATATGAAAAAGAAACATATTATACAAAACATTAGTCTCATGGTTCATGGCACTTGCATATACATTGTCATCGTACACAGATTTTCTGCAGATATTCATGAACAGAGTGTATAACACAATAACAAAGAAGATTATCTGATATACAAGATAGGTGTTAGTCTAATAACAGAAGCTATAGGACACAGTACCATGGGAATTATTCCTGTGGGTTGCATGTACTGTAATGACAAAGGGGTAGTGATGGAGGTTATCCTACAGGTGGAAGAAGTGTGACTCCTTGAGTGTCAATAGTCTGTGGTTCAAGACGTCAAGGATCAGATCATCAGCCACTATTTTCCATCACTGTTTGAAAGGTTTCTAAGTGTGTGGCAGCAGTGATGCCCTTTTTGGAAGACTCCTCCCTTCTTAGAGTTGGTGCGATCATGGAGTTGGTGTATACAAAAGTTTGGCATTTTTGCTTTGGACATTATGTTTAAGCAGTTCTGATCACTGGGTGTTTGGTGCACAACATCCCCTTAGTAGAAGTGGTGACAGAAGATTACTAAAGTAATAGGATTATGAGTAACTACTTGACTAGCTGCTCTTGTGGGCCATTAGAAGCATAATTTACCTTTTGGTGGTTGAATTAACTTAACCCATTTGGTGTCTAACTGTTCTTACCCATCCTATTGTCAATAATTATATATTACCTCTAATGAAAATAACTGGGATAATACCACAGATAATTTGAGGGGACTCATGTATGGGATAAAGCATTTAGGTGTTTCTTCTGTCCATTAGTAACATTGGGGGGGGGGCAGTTCTGGATTAAAGTTTTTGTTTCCCATTCATAGATCCAAGTTCCACTTGAATGTGGACATGCATGAGTTTATTTTATGCAAACGGAAGTCTGTTCAACAGCAGCAGTATACTCTACAAGATATACCTGTCCCTCCAAACCATTCTGTTAATGTTGCTGAAGAGGTTTAGATACCTAGACAGAGCATCTCTGATGGTGTTTGACTTGATGTGCAGTAAATTCATCAGTACTGAGCCGGAGAATGCCTTGTATGGCAGACACAAGTCAATTCCTAGCAGTTTGTACAATACCAAGTAATGTGCCAGGGCTTTAACTCATTCCACATAAAACATGTTGTCTATGCCTTGTACCTTTTAGGAAGGTATCTCTGTTTGCAATCCAGTTACATGTGTCTGGACAGATACATGCCAAAGGGGCATTATACTCAAAGACTGGCCTAATGTAGCTAAGTAAAGGGGAACAATGACATCCCTCGATCTAAACACAGTCCTTGTTTATAAGCTGAGCAATATAAGAAGGGCTTTCTTATGACACTGGATACATTGGTTGAAATTTAGCTCACTGTCTCCATAGGTTCCCAAATCCTAAACAACTGTGTCAACTCTTATTTGTGTTTTGCCAGTGTGGTAGTTCCCTGCGGTAGATAACTTCTCAAAGGATATGATAATGTATTTTTGGCCTTTAGTTTCAGCCCATGATTTGAGTGGCAGTTATTTATTTAGAACAAAGCTTCTTGTAGGATGGCTAAGTCATTTGGAGATTCAATGACTGCTCCAAACTTAGTCAGTCAGAGCCCTTTGGTATTGGCTTTTACTTCAGAGAAGTAGGTGCCAAACTGGAAAGGTCCCAGTACAGAACTCTGGGGGACACCACTGGTGACTGGTTTCTTTTTGGAGGCAACATCCCCTATTTTTATTTATAATGTGAGAGGGATGACAGTCCAGGTACAATGAAGTGCAGATGAAATAATATAATTACAGGTATATGACTGTGGCATTTGAGTGAGACCAGAAGCACTGTTGTCTATGGAATAAAAATACAGAATTGCAAATGAAAAAAAAAATAATGACAACAGAATAGATCTGGAAGTTACAGACCTTGGAAATATGAAATGAGAAAATAGCTTTATTAAAGTGATTGTATGACTGAACAACAAGGTGAAAGAAATGTTTGGGGAGTGTTTCTAACTTTGTGTAAAGGACATATGAAGCATTCTGTACAGCAGCTTATGTATGTGATTAAGGCAGGAAAGAAGGATTTCATATCAGAGGTGGAGTGCTATGTTATTTTTATTAAAACAGCTCAATGTACGCAAGGACTCTTCCAGATAAAAGTGACAGTGATGATGAGTACCTTTAGGATGGATCTGATGACCACAGCAGCACATGCTGCAATGTTTTAACCAAACTAGATAAAAAGTTCTTAGCCTGACACAGGAAATCGACAGTAAAACAACTTACAGAGACTGCTGAAAAGCAATGCTTAACTGATATAAAAACACTGTAAATCTAGCAAAGCAACTATAGACACAGCCAAGCATATGGATGTATGCTATGCTATATGCATTTTAAATTTGGATTTTGTTAAAACTAAAGTGCTAGAATTTAAATTAAAAAAGAAATAGTGATTTATTGTTTTTGGATAGTTATCATTTATTAATTGTTTTTTTTTTTTTTTTTTTTTTTTTTTTAAGAATGCCTGACTGGCTGAAATGGCTGCCATTTACTTTACTAAAGCCTTCCATTCTAGAATTGTATATGGTGGGAAGGGGTAAATTCTTGGAACGTGGCATAAAATTCCAGAAATCTTGGCTATCCTGGTTATGTCCCTGAAAGTTACCATTACTTTATCTGGCAAAAAAGAATTGAAGTATGTATATAGACTGTTATCCCTTATAGCCAGGGTACACTCCAATGGCCATGGTTAAGCAATCCAGTGCTGTATGCTAGAGGACATCCAACAGCTAAAATATATGTCCAATGACATCTGTCCCTGTTGCCAATGAAAATATAGCTGAAATGATAGCTCATTATGGACAGCCATAGAAATTATTTTTCTATTTAAATGAACATCAGTAACTCACAAAAAGTGCATGTGAGAACATTTATTTTTAGATAAGATCAAGTAAAATTAAGAAAGAAAATAAATGACAATGAACAATAAAGCATCACTTTGCATACAGCATAGCTTAGTGCAAAAGTAACAAGGACACATACCAAATGTATGTCGACAAGAAAAATACTGCTCATTCCACAGGAACGCCTAATCGATACAAGCTGTAAATACATTCATTGCCTGTAACACTGGGCTGTCCTGAAAATGCTTTGTTCACATGTATCAAAGCTTTATTCCAGTTAACAATCTAAGTAAGTAAGTAAGCAAGCAATCAAGTATGTGTGTGTGTGTGTGTGTGTGTGTGTGTGTGTGTGTGTGTGTGTGTGTGTGTATATGTATATATATATATATATATATATATATATATATATATATATACATATTTTTTTTCTCCCACAGCTGACCGTCAGTTTCAGTCACCTCCATTCCTCATATACCAGGTCCATGGCACCCCACATGAGCCTCACCCCCCTCCTCATTGGGCTCAACATGACCTACATCTGGGATGGTGAGGAGATTAAAGTTGGTGGTGCAGTGTCATACTGCTACAAGAGTATTCCCAAACTCCCCACAACCACTGCCCTCACCACAGCAGCACCCATGCCAGCTCTGTGATCTCTGCCCTTAAGAGGTATGACAATTTCCAGGCATGACCAACCTCTCAACTAAGCATCCCACCACTCATGCAGCATGGATCCCACCAGGCTCGTACACTGCTTATTGCAGTGAACCTAGGCTGCCTCAGTCTCCTCTGGATAGATGAGCTGATATTGGCCACTCATTCCTATCCTCCCCCTGAGGCCTGTCCAGTGACCAAGCTGCTAGTTGAACACACATCATCTGTGGCACAATAAGGGTTTTATCCCTCTGTGCCACAGGCTCACTTACTGCTGTTTGTTTTCTTTAAAAGCACTTATTTTTGAATACTGAAAGTGTCAAAGTTCAGAGCATTGACTATTCCTGTGGGGTGTGAGTTGTGCTTGCATAAAGGTAAGTGGGATTTTGTTCAAATGATGAAGCTTTCAGATGTGCCAAAAGTTTTGCTATTGGGGCAGGTGTGCATGTAAGACTGGTTATGGGTTTGCCATTGAATAAATGCAAGGGAATGTGGTAGATTTACTGTTGTAATATGTGTGCTTGCATTTGTTGGGTTGAGAGGGTGACCTAATGGTTAAGGTGTTTGCCTTACAAGCACAAAGTATAGGGTTTGAATCTCACAGGGGATAATTGGCTAGGCTTAAAATGGCTCGCAAGGGCAGTTAGCCTAGTACTAATCTATGAACCTATAATGAATGTGAATGTGTATGCATGTGTTTCCAAATTAGGATCATGGGATAGGCAAGGGGATAGATTTAGTGTGTGTGTGTGTAAGATAATTAAACAGCTCCCTATTAAAATGTTGGCATTCAAAATGTCAAGTGCTAACAAGCCAAAAAGAAATCATAACAGAACAGCGAATCTCAAAAACTGCTCTTCTCCTTTAAACTTCTTTTTGCAAGGGGAAAGCCCCTCTGCACCCCAACACCCACAAACTTATATATACCAACTCTGAGATCACCATACCTAACAAAAAAGAGAATATTCTGAGAAATGATATCTCAGAGTTAGTCTGTAAAAGTCTGATCTTTCAGCCATTCATTCTCCATATTTCGGGACTCACTACAGCAGGTCCTGACATTTCAAATGGTTGCCATATAAATGAAAGATATTACAGTAAATCAAGATAACACAGCCATACACAACTTGGATATTTACAATATATACATTAAAAGGATAAAGAGAGATTGATAAAGAAGAGAGAGAGAGAGGATTAGTGGAAAATGTAACGTGGAGTCATTAATAATTAAGTGAAGAATGTAGTTTCTGTATATTCGTTGTTGTTGCAGAGTAAACACCAGTGTTGGAGACTGAGGAGAGCTTTCAACTGCTTTAAAAAACTGTGAATTTTGTTTTCTTGGTATTCGGGATAAGTTTATTTTGCGAGAATCATTGTTATAAGTTGATATAATTTTCTAGATCTTTTTATGGTAAAATGAGAGACATTGGCCCTGTAAATGATTATTATCATCTGTGTACAGGATAACAGGAGTTTGAGGTAGGCCTGTTTGAAGAATGTTGATGAACAGACAGAATACTGGGGGGTGACTGATCCTTGTTGGACATCTTCATGAGAGAGGAGAAAGAGGAGGAGGATGTTCCTATTTGTCAGTGATAAGGCATCTGAACCATGAGAGGAGGGAGTCAACATTTCTTGCTCTGATGAGAGAGTAAAGTAGCAGTTCATGATCAATTAGGTCAAAGGCCTTGGTGAGCTCAATGAATTTTGCATCAGTTAGGAGGCTTTTATCCATATTATATAGTATGGCATCTGTTAGAATATAGAGGACGTTCATGGCCCTACGGCCTGACCCAACACCATGCTGGTGTGACAACAGGATACTCCCCCGGATTTACTAATCTTCCATGCAGGACTAATCTAGTCCTGCACAGAAGCGGCAGTTTAGGAGGAGGATGGCAGTGCACCATGCATATTAATGAAGGTGCGCTGCCTGACCTCCTAATCCTACACGGAGCGTGGATGAGTGCAGGGGGCGTGTCTGAGAGCAGAACTCTCAGAATAAACATGTCCCTGCAAAGTAGAACAGCAAAAACTGTAAATAAATGAGCGAGACTGCTCATAGGTATCCACATATCCCCACCAACAGTCCCCCATGTGTACAACAGGAACAGGACACGGCGTGAATGACCTGAGATGTACCTCCCTGGACTACATGAAAAGAGACATAGAGGAGCTCTCCGATTATGTAGCCCAGGCTGGTATGACCCTGACCCTGAGCAGCATCTTGCCCTCACCAAGAACGATGCCACAATACAAAGGCAAGATGATCAGCTTTAATAATTGGCTCAAATACTGGTGTCATTCTAGGGGGATCCAATGTCTGTCTGCTTGGGATGACATGCTGGACAAGCCACGCTGCTTCACAAGGGATGGCTTGCATCTGTCACCACTGGGCTTCCGGATATTGGCTAAGGCTCTTGCCACCCCCATAGTGCCTTTTTTAGGCAAGGCTCAAAAGACAAACCCACCTCCTTAGAAAACAAAAATGGAAAAAAACTAAGGGTAATGCTGCTCAACGCCAGAAGTCTAAATCTCAAGATGCAGGCTCTCGAAGCACTCCTCAGTATGGAGAACATTGATGTCTGTGCAGTAACCGAAACCTGGTTCAAGGCTCCTGAGAGCACCCCAGCGCTACCAGGCTATACCTCGTATCATGCTTTTTGGCCCCAAAACTCTGGCCAAACCAAAAAGGGAGGGGGAGTGTCCATATTCATCAAGGACACCTACACCTCGAGGTTAGTGGCAACACATGAAGCATCAGAGACCATCCAGGTGCAACTAACCATAGGCAAAACTGCTATACAACTGGTAGCATGTTACAGACCACCCTTCCAATCTCAGGAACCCCATTCAGCCTTCCTGAAGACATTGGAGGATATGAATGTCTCACCAAACACCATCATATTGGGAGACTTCAACTACCCTAACATAGACTGGGTGCATTATTCTAGCCCAAACACCCTAGCCCAAAGGTTCCTGGAATTCATAAATTCAAATGCAATGGAACAGCTAGTCACCTCTCCCACAAGGGGAGATAATATACTAGACCTGATCAACACAAACATGGGGAAAAAGTGCTCCACACCGGAAGTATACCCCTCACTAGTGTGATCTGACCACAAACTAATCACCGTTGATATACATATCCCACCTCCACCCCCAACACAAAAGACTACAGTGAAAAACTTCTCAAAAGCTGACTTTACACTTCTTAAAACTGAGATGGTATCCTTTAAGACCACTGGGCCAGTGGAAACCACATCCCACAATGCAGAATCCTTCACAAATGCTTTATACGGACATCTCCAAGAATGCATGGATCATGCATTCCCAAATAAAACCAAAACCCTCTCCACCAAGGGCAGGCGTCCTGTCTGGTGGACCCCAGCCATAAACAAATTGTATAACAAAAGAAGGAAGCTACTGCACGACAGAGCAAAATCCCATAAAGAGAAGGCATCTCTGATCAGCACTAGTAGAAAGCTACGTTCTCTCATAAAAACATCCAAGGCCAACTTTGAGAGAAAAATCGCTATGGACACTAAAGATAACCACAAGGCCTTCTTTTGCTATGTTAGAAACCTGGGCGGAAACCCTCAGATATGTTCAGAGTTAGTTCACAATGACAAAAGATACACTGAACCCACAGATATTGCCAACATTCTGGCAGACAGGTTCAGTGCAAATTTCTCCCCTCCCTCACCCCCAAAAGAAGAAATACTTATCCCAGCTGAATGTAACCTCCCTGTCATCTCAGATGTCCAGGTGAGAACCACCCTCAGCAAAGCTAAAACACAGCATCAATGGGACCTGACGGTATCCAGGGTTGCGTGCTACGTGAACTCCAAGAGGAGCTAAACCCGCACATAAAAATGCTATTTAACCTTAGCCTTACTACAGGATATGTACCTGAACACTGGTGTACAGCAACAGTAGTCCCACTCCACAAAGGAGGCACCTCTACAGACCCTGGTAACTAACGCCCCATAAGCTTAACTAGCCTGGTCTGCAAAGCTATGGAAAGAATCATTATGGAACTCATAAACAGAGACATTGGGGACTTACAGACACTTGATCCCACCCAGTTCGGCTTTGTAAAGGGCAGATCCTGCCTTTTGAACCTGGTTGACTTTTTCGAAACAGTCACTAGAGCCATTGAGGAGGGCAAAGCAGTCCATACAGCCTACCTGGACTTGGCTAAAGCTTTTGACACAATACCCCACTCAGGCATCATAGACAAGCTCAACAGCTTAAATGTAAATCCATATGTCACAAGATGGGTTGCAAACTGGCTAAAGGTTAGAACCCATAAAGTCAAAATCGCTGGAGCCATGTCAGACTTAAAGCCAGTCACAAGTGGTGTCCCACAGGGCTCTGTTCTGGGACCCCTCTTGTTCGGTATTTATTTCTCAGATGTGAAAGCAAACATGGGAGGGTTGTGGCTGACAAAGTTCGCAGATGACTGCAAACCAGGCGCCATAGTCAATACACCAGCTGACACATACATCCTACAGAAAGGCCTCACTGAAATGGACAACTGGTGCTGGAGTCATGGCCTTAAACTAAATGCCAAAAAATGTGTAGTCATCCCCTTTGGGAAAAACAAAGTACCCACAAATTATCACATAGACAGTAACCCACTGAGTACGGAAAAAGTAATCAGAGACCTGGGGACCCAAGTCGATAGTGACCTCTCATTTGACACCCACGTTGCCAAAGTGGTTAGAAAGACTTTCTACCTTACCCACCTAACCATGAAGGGATTCACATCCAAATCAAAGGAGGTCATTGTACCCCTATACTCCTCCCTTATCAGGCCCATGATTGAGTACAATGCCCCATTTGGTATGTACCTCACCCGGCACTTGCAACAGCTAGAGAGACCCCAAAAGTACCTCACCAAGAGGATCAAGGGTCTCCAACATATGTCATATGCTGCCAGACTAAAGAAACTCCAGCTCTATTCAGTAGCATACCGCCTACTCAGAAGTGATCTGTGCCTGACGTACAAGGCCATGTCCAATCAGGAATTGATGGACATGCTCCACCTCAAAAAATCCAAATCCATCAGAACCACGAGAGCTAAAGATTTAAACCTCAGCAAAAATATGAATAGGACATGCTGGAGGGACAGATTCATAACTCAGAGGCGTCCCATACTCTGGAACAGAATCCCAGTTCATGTTAGGCAGAGCCCCTCACTAACTCTCTTCAAGAGAAATCTTGACGAGTGGATGGGAGATCGTAGGTTTACCCCAGGGGTCATCTCTGTGTCACTACTAGACAGAGGCACAGTAAACTAATTCTATTATGTAAGGGGGTCTTCACTGTATCACTACTAGACAGAGGCACAGTATTCTAAATCTATTCTGTACACTTTTGTACCATTACATGGGGTGGCGAAAGCCACATCACTATGGCTAGGCTTATAAATGCCCCAGGGCAGATAGCCTAGTACTAAACTATGAAACTATGAGGAAACCCTTTTATTTTTTTTTTTTAAACCCCAAGTACAGCTAACCGTAGGTGCAACGGTTTGCCCATCGCTTAGCTATGATTAAAGCAGTTTAAAAGGCTGAAGAGGATAACAAGGAAGATATATGCAAATGAAACAGCACAGCAACAGTGTAGTGGTCAGAGCATCCTCCTAACGAACAGGCATTCCCAGTTTAAGTCCCACTACAGCACATTCCATTTTCTATGCAAAATCTGTCTATGAACATTTTTTTGACATTCTTTTGCAGTATAACCCTACTAAATAACATTTAAGTGTGAACTGGAGTAATGCATTAAATGCACATGCGAAGTGTCAGTATCATAATGAATAAGGCACTAGTAAGCAGGTTTAAGCACAAATAAGCAGTATTAAGCATATATAAGCACTAGTAAGCATGTTTAAGTGCATTTGCACTGGGGTAAGCATTGCCTACACAGATTAAGCAAAATAGAAGCTAACTGAATGTAAGAAACTGTAACTGGAGGTTAGCATTGCTTAGCTCTGGGCAAACCTGAGCACCCACTTACAACTGCTTTAAAGTGCCTTAATCACTCTGTACCCAATGGCCCATGTTCTGCCCAGCACCAAAATAAACAGCTTCTGCAAGGCTCAAACTCAGGACCCTGTACACTACAGTCACAGTAGTTAACCACAAAGCCATCATAGCAATTGACATAAATGAGGTATCAGCAAACTAATCCTCACTGTAGGAAAATCAAATCAAACATGAACTGAATCTATGTACAGTGTGATGTTGTATAACCTGCCACAGAACATAAATATGTGAAATGGAGTACTGCAGTAAACATAGATTTGAGGTGCTATTGTAATAAAGTGTAGATGCCCCCAGGTCCCCATACAGTGTATGTACACATGAATCATGGATACCAGATACATATATAACCTGTAATGAATAATAAATCACTGCCAAAAGGCAAATATAGTGCTAATTAACTATTAAACAATGCCAACCGCAGCACAGCTCAACTTAGAAAGTGTAAGAAATGTGTAGGGAAGCCAATTCAATCTGCCCAGTGGTATACCTCTTTAAACAATGCCAACCTTAGGTAAGCAGGTTTGTCCATAACTTAGCCTTTTCAAAACTGGCCAACCACAGAAAAGTGAGGGAAATCAGCCCTACTTAAACCCAAGAGGTGGGAATACAGCTCATAACTGGTTGTAGCTTCCCCTTGCAGACACTATGGCAGTAAGGGGGGAAGGAGTGTGCTTCTGGGCACAGCACTGGTGCAGCCAGGAGTCTAAGGTCATGGCTGGACTCCTAGTTAAAGACCATGCACAGAGACTGCTGCAGGACCAGTACCAGGGCTCCCAATATAAGGTGGAGGCCTGGGACCATCTTGCCCGTGACCTCACTAATGCCACTGGCATACCCCAAACTGGTGAGCAGGTCAGGCACCACTATGCCAACCTGAAGCGGCGGAAGGGGGACCTCTTGGAGGAGTGGCTACAAGACGCTAGAGCATCAGGGGATGTCCCAGCTTTGTGTAAGTATCAGTCCACTACCTGTTTAATAATGGCCAGCTCAGGTATATCATGAATAGGTATAGCTAAATATTCCTCTTATGTCCCTCACAGCTGCAATAAAGTGGGCTGCAAACCAGGAGGCCCACATAAGCCACCTGGCGCAGTTGCGACACAAGGCAGGTCAGAAAACTCATGCTTTTACTGTCATAGGAAATAAAAATAAAAGTAGTAGTAAAGTAATTGCTAGTATAAAACCTGTATTGTTCAAGGCAGGTATTGCATACACTAGAGAATATGGCAGCAAGAGTCTATTATTGTTAGTATGGCAATAAAAGTGTAATACCCTGACAAAATAGGTCTAACAGCTGGGCTGTATGTGTATATTCTGGTATCATATGGTAATGTAGATTTCCAAACATGTAATACTACTGTAGTATTAAGCACTGTTACCCACACCATGCACCATAATGTGAATGTGTAGGAATGCCTGTATTTGACAGGTGCAACCCCAGAGGTCATTTAGTACAACTGAGAGACACATAGACAGTAAACAGAGGAAATGCAGACAACAAAACCCAAAGAGTGCATGCAACTGGGATGTGAACTGTTGTTTTATTAGCACACACAGCCATGGTTTGAATCCTGCCAGTGGTAGTAGTCTGCATACAGAATTATACACCACGACTGTACAGATATGTCCAGACTGTCTATTAAAGGGGCCCATATTTAATTCCAATCAACATGTCCCCCTGGGAAATTAGTGGGATGATCCAAGACATATAGGCAGCAAACAGGAAATACAACTGATTGACACACATCTATGACAACAAACTTGTCACACTAGCAACTCGCCAATACCTTATGTGACTAAGAAGCCACATATGTCCCATTTACACCCCAACCTGTTAAGCTGTGGTCAGAGTGTGTGCAGTAACAGAGTGAGATGTATGTGCATAATACTAATGTGTAATCTGAAACCTTGTGTGGCAACAGTCAGGTAGTGCTAACAACCATTGCTCCCACAGGTACATTGGATATGAATACTGTGCTGTGAAATACAGACCAATATAACCTGTACTGGTACCGTCCACCCTGGTATTGTAGGGGATTGTGAGTGTTGCAGTTTCTCTGAATAATAAAGTATCAGTGGTCACTGTCAGCCACACTGTGCTACATAATATAACAGTGTAGTAAAGCATGTATATGTGTGTGTCAGGTGACTAAAGGTGGAAGACGGCAATTGTCTAGATAAGTCCAGGCATATCAGCATGTGGTCAACACATGGCCAGAGTCTGTGCAGAAAGAGTTGGATAGGATAGTGCAAAACGTCAACCCGGAATCCCACCGTATGTGTACAAACAGTTAGTCAGTGTTAACAAACATTCCCTCCACAGGTATACCAGGTAAGAGGTCTATACTGCAGGTAAAACCAGTTCATGTGTAATGATGTTGACAGCTATATCAGTGTCCAATATAGGTCTATAGGGTAGTGTAGTAACACTTGCAAGGTACAGATAACAGCACCGACTAGGAAAGTAATGTGGAGTACAGGAATATACTACTTGTTAAATGACAACTTTCTCTCCCCCCACCTTATCTCCAACAATAATCAACATACCCACCCCAACTGGTATGTACTGACTCTGATAATGGCCAATCGTTTGATAAATATTCTAATGGTTCCCATGCATGTGCCACATTGAATTATTCCAACATTGTTGTCATGGTGCCATCAATGTACCTGCACACTGTTCATATTACCACTGTGATCCCATATATCCATGTGTTGTGTTTGCTATGCAGCTGTTTCGTATCTGGAGTCTGAGTTAATGGGAATATCTATGCATGCTGTTATACCTAACCTATAACTAACCCATATATGATGTTGAAATCTAAACACTATAGCACGCTTGAGAAGGCCGGTTCCAGCGGACCCACCTGTCCCACCGTAGCTGGCCGAGGCACCAAGCACCAGCATGTCTGGGACCCAACCTCACACCTCCCTGTCCATTGGTCCTGCACCACCTTCTGGTAGAACCGCCTCAGGGGATGGGGCTCACCCCCCTGGGAGTGGGCACAGACAGGCACCTGTCACCAGTGGCCAGGTTGGGTTCATGGTGCGTAGAGCGATCAACAACCAGGTCGGTGATCTTCTACGCCAGCTTGAGGGCCATGTGTCACAATTAGAGAGTCAGCCTGGCTCAGTCCTCAGCACAGCCACCTTCGGGGCTGTGAAGGTGCAGTGGTGACTGCCCATAGGTGGGGACCTCAGTCCTACTGTTACCACTAGGGGGCTTGTGGGCTTCCAATATCCCAACACCCCCCCATCAAGGAATTTACCCCCCACATGTGTGATATACTGCCCCTGTATGCATCTTGTGTGTCTTGTCTGTTAACCCACCCAACCTACCTCCCCAAATATACCTACTACCCCTCCCCAACATCTCATTCCCACCTGAAAAAAGGGCACTCTGTTCCCACAAAAAAAGTCCCCCCATACATAGCTGTCCATTTCGCACACATGTCCAATGGACACATGTAATCTGGTCTAACTGGCATCACAATGAATTATTGTTGTTCTCACCCCTCTCCCAGGGGTTTGAGTGTCTGAATCTACCTCCAAATACAATGTATATGCACAGCTGTTGCTGTAGAAGAAATGGGCAGCTATGTGCCTTAACTACACCCTTCCTGCACATCCCTAGCTATTTTCCCTACTGTCTTTCCCTCTTTGTGCCCCTTTTTTCACCACTTTCCTATCAACCCATTTTTCTTTTCTTTTAAAGAAATTAACGCAGGGGTAAGCGGAAGTAAGCACTTTTAAGCAGCAGTAAGTCTGTGCAGGTGTAAGCAATGCCTGCACAGGTTAAGCAATTAAGGAGTTTAGTATAAGGTTCATAGGTTCATAGGTTGGTAATAGGCTATCAGCCCTAGGGCCTATACAAGCCTAGCCATAACAATTCCCCGGCTATTTCTTCCCACATTATTTACTTTCCTGGACCCCTGTCTAGCAGGGCGACTGACGTGATCCCTGGGGTGAATTTCCTTTCTCCCATCCAATTGTCAAGGTTCCTCTTGAAGAGGTCCAAAGAGGCACTCTGCTTGACATGTATGGGCAATCTATTCCAGAGTCTGGGGAGTCTCTGGGTCAGGAACCTATCCCTCCAGCATGTTTTGTTTATTGTGATGACAAGGTTTAGATCCCTGGAGCGTGTAGCTCTGAGGGATTGGGATTTCTTTAAGTGTAGCATGTCCAACAGCTCTGGGTTTGACACGGCCTTGTATGTTAAGCAGAGATCACCTCTGAGTAGACGATATGCGACAGAGTATAGCTGGAGTTTTTTAAGGCGGTCAGTGTAGGGCATCTGCTTTAGGCCTGTGATTCTTTTAGTGAGGTATTTCTGAGGCCTTTCCAGTTGTTGCAGATGTCTTGAGAGGTACATACCAAATGGGGCATTGTATTCTATAATGGGTCTAATGAGGGATGAGTACAGTGGGACAATGACCTCCTTCTTTCTGGATGAAAAGCCCTTTGTGATGAGGTGTGCCACAGAGAAGGATTTCCTGACTGTTGTCAGAAACAGTAACCATAATTTAGCAGTGCTTACCATCATGTAAACCCACTTACAACTGCTCAGAAGTGCCTTAATCACACTGTATCCAACAGCCCTTGTTCTGCCAAGCACCAAATTAACAGCCTCTGCTAGGATCAAACCCAGGACTCTGCACACCATAGCCAAAGTGATTTACCACTAAGCCATCTCAGATATACATATCTTTGATATATTCACAAACATATCATCCAGCCTAGTCATTCAACAGTACAGAGAATGTATTCCAACAGGTACAACATATTGATATATGTAGATATATATACACACACATATATATATATATATATATATATATATATATATATATATATATATATATATATATAACATATAAACATGCAAATGCCTACATCTATAGATATATATGTCCACATCTACATGTCTAAATATATACGACAGGTTATATATATATGTCAGCAGATATATATATATATATATATATATATATATATATATACATAGGTATATATATATATATACATAGGTATATATATATATATATATATATGGACATACATCTGTAGATAACAATGGGGAAATAAAAACATATATGTCCTCATGCAATGTTAATGGGGTTGAGATGCCCCACACAATGTACGTCTGGTATGAATAGGTATACCCCCCCATCCAAGCACGCCCCTCCTGTAATACAGTACCAAGTGTTGCAGATCCCATAACCAAGACCAGACACGACATGGCCATCCCTAGGATACATATACACAGACACATTTATGCAGATACGGGTATATATATATATATATATATATGTATATATATATATATATATATATATATATATATATATATATATATATATATATATATATATATATATATATATATATACATATATATATATATATATATATATATATATACATATATATATATATATATATATATATATATATATATATATATATATATATGTAACTACACATACACACACAGAGATATGTACAGTAAGATACATATGTAGCACGTGCACACAATATGGTGCAGCCAGTATTCCTACAGTCACCACCTTACTAACTGGAGACTGTATGAGCCACCCATACGAATGACATTCATAGCCTGCAACATATACCACAGAGATATCAAAGGGTATAACACCACATAGAGGTGTGCATAAATGAATGTGAAAGCTTTATTTGTGTACTATGACAGTTGTATATGCCATGTCATATAGCTGTTTAGACACTGACATCCGTATGAACAGTGTAATGCAACTGTGAAACAGTTATACTAAGACAGTAGTCTGGAAAGGTTGACATATGTTGTGTCCAGGCCGAGGCCTTCAAGTAGTACAATTGTAATGACAGATTGGGCCACAGCATACCAGACAATCAACAGTACGTAATGCAGATGTATAAGTCAGCAGCCTCTATCTACACTCTGTACACAATCCCTAGGGGGTACAGACCCCAGTTGACACAATGGGATGTATCTGTTACATAAACAGGCATACCTGACACCATCACAATCACACTGACAAACAGAACATTCTGTATGGCAGGAGGCAGTAGGCCTGCATTTATGCAAGGTGGATTGTATGGTAATGTACATCCAGATACCTTAATGCAGCTTACCCCAGATACCCACACTTGTTGTAACAGCCTAGGTTAGTCATAGTGCACCCCCCCTACACTCACTAATACTGGGCCATATACCACTGTTACATACACTGGCCTCTGGAGTGCATTAGGGCACACATGTATTGTGTAGGTGAAGCCCACACATATATGGCCCCAACCCCCAGCATGTGTGGGGGACACAACAGCAGTGGAATGATGGCAGGAATGACAGCATGACATACACAGAGCCCACTACATAACAACTCCTCACAGCATGTCATATGTGCAAAGCCTGGTATGTAGTTGGAGGACAGAGGCCGGAACACAAGCACATATGTGTAAAACTGTTGTCATACAGTAAGCAAGATATGTATATGTGTATATATCTATATGGATATATGTATAATTATATATAAATATATGTTCACCATATGTCCTGCACATGGAGGGGAGCCCTACCTCAGCCTCAATAGTCCAAACCTCTCAGTGCAAGGGGATGTCACATATATATTTCAGGTATAATTGTAGATTATTTCTACTGTAATAGGGATTGTCTTCACAGAAATGATGTGTGTGTGTGGGAGGCTACATCTGCTGTTAACATGTCTGTCATTGGCTACTTACAGACATCCTTAGGTCATCATAGTACAGTACCACCGCTAGCACAGTAACACCCCTGTGGACTACAGCTGCGATATGGCTAATATATGTGGACAGTCTGACACAATCTGGTCAGTCCAGGGGTATACACAGAACCCCTTTATGCAAGACATGTGGACCAGACCTGTCAATGTGTATGTTAACAGCCATGTGGATGGGTATAACACGTACATACCGGTATACATTTACCCCCATAGGTTATGCATTCATACACCCCTGTCTGTCCTGACACATAACCGCTGGTACAGAGGTGCCATGGCCACATACTATCCACTAGTTAGTGACATACATCTGAACAGCATACCACTGCTTTGTCTGACATACATGACTGTTATGGTGGCCTGGCAGCAGTACATCTGGCAAGTATCTAGAAATGACATCTGACTGGATAAGTACAGTAAGCTGCTAGGCATGTAACAAAGCACAATGCAGGCTACAGGCAGACTGACTCAACACTGGGCTACATCTCCTATGTGGGAATACACATGTACCTGCATAGATAGCAGGCTCTACAGGCATGTCACATCACAGAGTAACAGACACATGTGTGAAAGTGCATAACCACAACCAATGTGAACACAACCACAGCCACATACGGTAAGCTAGCGTACTATTACAGTATATGGACTATCTGATGCACACCATCCTCATATGAGCCACTACAACCCTACATATGCTGGGCCACTACACAGTGTGGTCCGATGGCTGTCTGTGGTTTGGGACATGTGTGTGTTCGCTCCTACAAACATGTAACCTGATAGGGTGACATACAGTGGAGCAGCATGTAACATCAGATAGAACAGGACCAAGAACAATGACATCTACCACAGTCTGTACACAGGCCAAGGTACATATGCACTATAAACACACTGTCGACAATTACCAGACTTACACATATCTCAGTACTGTACACACAACCACAGAATGCCCAGGCTATGTCCTCAAATATAACCCCTACTATACATAACATGTGTAGCAGTCTGATATCTCACTGGCTTGTTATCAGATATGTTGTCAATGAATATGGTGTACAGAACATATGCACCCCCTACTGCATGACATATGTACAAAGGTTGACAGAGTTGTGGCTGGAGGCACAAACCCAGGGCCAATATTGACATGTCACTGTGATAACCTCATACATTTCCTGTATTAACATGGTTTGATGCAACATATATCCTATGAGGGATATGACATCAGTAACTCTCCCGGCTGTCACCATCTACTGACTGAAATCCTCACACTACCTTCTGCAGTTGAGAGATAGGTGCTCTGCTGGGTACCACAAGGCACCACACACTGCCCAGTCTGCAGATGACCCTACAAATGGGGATTCCACATAAACATAGCACTGACATGACAAGTATTAAAACATGTAGAACAGCCATATCCACACACACCCTGTTAAACCAACATTAACCCAACTGCAGTATAGCAGCACTTACAGTCTGTAGTCAAGAGAGAGGCACATCCCCCTCCTGTGTGCTGGCCTGTTTCCACAGTGTATGTTGTCAGAAGTAAGTCTGCAATCCATATGTGATGCTGTTTGCCAAACAACAGATCTAGTTCCTGCTCACAGTGAATGAAAAGGCCCAACACCAACATGATGTTCCTAGATATTGGAGTGTGTTTCAATGCAACTGGTTATGGGAATTTTACCAAAGCTGTTCCACGTGCAATCAGCTAGAGGAGGGCTGTAATCCATGCAGAGACCATCAGCTGATCATGAGCATCACTGACAATACACATGCCACTGCCTAAGCAAAGCAGGTGTAAGTCTCTACATCCACCAGAAAGGGAGTGAGGGAGGCAGACAGAGGCAAAGATAAGTCAGGATGGGTTGGGAGAGTAAAAGGTAAGCATGTCTCCTGTCATTAATAGAGTATACAACAGAAGGTAGACACTGATGAAGAAAAAAGGATAATCCAAGGATGCAAACAACTCCCTTACCAGCGCCAGTAAGATGTTGAGATCCCTCATGGAATCTTCCAAAGCTGGTTATGTAACTAAAATCACCACAGATTCCACAGAAAACCACACAGCATTCTATAGTTATGTCCAGAATCTAACTGGCAATGCTCAGAAGTGGTCTGAGCTACAATAAAATGGCATTACATAGACTGCTCCCATGGATTGTGCCAATATCCTGGCAGATTGATTTAGTGCCACATTCACCCCCTCTCACCCCCAAAAGGGCCCATGTCAATACGAAAATAGTTCAATTGCCCAGTAATAACGGCCACATAGGCAGAAACAGCACTATCCACAGCTGAGAATACAGCATCCATGGGACCAAATGACATCCTGGGCTGTGTACTACATGAACTACAAAATGAAATGGCAACTCACCAAACTGTCATGTGTAATCATAGACTCACATCAGGCCTGGTACCCACTGAGTGGCGCACAGCTGCAGTTGTCTCACTCCACAAGGGGGGATCCACCTTGTATCCCTGGAACTACTGTCACATCAGTCTGACGAGCCTGATCTGCATGGCCATGGAATGTATTATCAGGGAAGTTTTGAATGCAGACATTGGCAACCCTCAAACACTGGACTCCACACAGACTGGGCTCATGGAGGGCCAGTCTTGTCCCCTGAAACTGATTGACTGCTTTGACTCAGTCTGCATAGCTGCTGAAGAGGGTAAGGCAGTCCACAAATCCTATGTGGACCTCGCCAACCCCTTCAACACCATCTCCCAGTCTGGAAACATAGATTAACATACTAATCTGGCCATACATCCCTTTGCCACTCAATGGTTTGCCACATGGCTTACTGACAGAACCCCAAACTGTAGGTGTAACTGACTCCAAATCTATCCCCACACAGGTGACAAGTAGAGTACCTCAGGGTTCAGCCCTGGGACCACTGTTGTTTGGCATCTACATCTCTGAAGTACAGGCCAACAGTACGGGACTCTGGCTAACAAAGGTAACAGATGACTGCAAAATGGGAGTCATTATGAGCCTGACTGTACTGCATGATATGTTACTGATACCAGCCTGACATCATACAGGTGGGATGGAGTACTGTTAACATATTGTGCCCTTGTCGTGTAAGGTCCTGGTTATGGGATCTGCAAAAGTTGGTAGTGTATTGCAGGGCAAACGTGTTTGGCTATAGGGGGGGAATACCTATTTGTGGATGACGTATGTTGTTTGTGCCTGTCAACCCCATTAATGGTGCATGTGGACATATATGTTTCTGCTATATTCCCACTTTATCTACAGATGTATAACCGTATATAACTATATAGATGTAAATATCTGATATCTGATGGTGCACTGGTAGCTTTGTTGCTTTACAGCTGCAGGTTCTTGGGTTTGATTCTTGGCTGGGGTGCCTTCTGTGTGGGGTCTGCTTCTTCTCCCTGTGTTTGTGTGGGTTTGCTTTTGGGTTGGGAGGATAGCCTAAGGGTTGGGAGGATGGCCTAATGGGTAAGGTGTTTGCCTTACAAACACAAGGTGCAGGGTTTGAGTCTCACAAGGGATAATTTGCTAGACTTACAATGGCTCGCAAGGGCAGTTAGCCTAGTACTAACCTATGAACCTTACATATATGTGTATATATATATATATATATATATATATATATATATATATATATATATATATACATATATCAATATGTTGCATCAGTTTAGACATTAATATATTTTCACACACACATACATCTACATGTTGGAATACATTCTCTGTACTGTTGAATGACTGGGCTGGATGATATGTTTGTGAATACAGCAGAGTTATGTATATCTGAGATAGCTTAGAGGTAAATCACTTTGGCTATGCTATGCATGGTCCTGGGTTCGAGCCTGGCAGACGTTGTTTATTTTGTTGCTAGGCAGAACAAGGGTCGATGGATACAGAGTGATTAAGGCACTTTAAAGCAGTTGTAAGCAGGTTTGCGCAGGTTTGCGCAGGTTTGCGTGGAGATAAGCATTGCTAAAGTCTGGTTACAGTTTATTTGACTCAGCTTCTAAAATGCTTAACCTGTGTAGGCATTGCTTAGCTCCACGCAAACCCATGCAAATCTGCTTAAAACTGCTTTAAAGTGCCTTAATAACTGTGTATCCAATAGGCCGTGTTCTGCCCAGCAATAAAATAAACAGCTTTTGCAAGGCTCAAAACAAGGACCCTGTACACCATAGACAAAGTGATTTACCACTAAGCCATAACAGATACAAAGCAATTTGATGTTTTCAGAAACATATCATCCAGTCCAGTCATGCAACAGTAACAGAGAATGTATACCAACATCTAGATGTATGTGTGTGTAAATATATTAATATCTAAACAGATACAACATATCTAGATATGTATATATATATATATATATATATATATATATATATATATATATATATATACTAATTTCTAAAACTATATACATATATATCAATATATATGCACATATATACATGCATATGCCTAAATTGACACATATATGTGTCTACACCTATATCTCTACATATACACAGCACATTACATCTGTGTACGCAGATATATATCTATGTAGGTATATATGGACATAGTTATATATATGTTAGCAGATATATATATCTATATGGGTATATATGGCCATACATCTGTAGACAGCAATGGCAGATTAACAAATACACATATGTCCACATGCACCGTTAATGGGGTTGAGAGGCCCCACACACTATACATCTTGTATGAATAGGCATCCCCCCACAGCCAAACACGTGCATCCTGCAATACACTACCAAGTACAGTCTGCCTCCCATAGGACATGTAATATGTGGAAGCCATCAACATCCCCAGACACAGATATGCAGATACAGATATACATGTATATATATATATATATATATATATATATATATATATATATATATATATATATATATATACATGTGACTACACATACACACGCAGATATATGTACAGTGAGACACATATGTAAAAGGTGCACACAATATGCCTACAGTTAACACCTGACCAAGTGGACACTATATAGGCCACCCATACAAATATCAATCATTGCCTGCAACATATACCCATATAAAGGTCATAGGAAAGACACCACACACATGTTTACAGAAATGGGAATCCTTTAATTGTGTACTATAACAGTTCTATATGCCATGTCATATAGCTGTTCAGATACTGACAACCATATAAACAGAGTACTGCAACTGTGAAACAGTTACAACAGTTGCTGTCCAGGCCAAGCCCTTTAAATTGTACAATAGTGAAGAGAAACTGAGCCACAGGATACCAAACAATCAACAGTATGTACTGCAGGTGTGTAGTTCCGCAGCCTCTATCTATACTCTGTACAAACTCAGTAGGAGGTAAAGACGTTTTGTGATCAAATGGGTTGTAACTGGTAGATAACAAGGCATAACTGATATCATCATGAGCACACCGACAAACAGAACAGTCTGTATGGCAGGAGGCAGTAGACTTGCAGTACCCCAGTTCATGTAAGTAATGTCAATATAGATGAAGTATATGGTACTGTACATCCAGATACCTTGTGGCAGCTCACCCCTGATACCCCCACATTTTGTAACAGCCTAGGTCATTTATGGTGCTCCCCACCTACACTCAGTAATACAGGCCCATATACCAATATTACATGCACTGGCCTCTGGAGTGCATAAGGGCACACATGTATTGTGTAGGTGATGCCCACACATATATGGCACCAGCTCCACTGTATGTGTGGGGGATACAACAGCTGTGGACTAATGGCAACAATGGTAGTGTGATATACTCACAGCCCACTACAGAACAATCCCCAACAGCATGACATATGTACAAAGCTTGGTATGTAGAACACAGGCACATATGTGGAACACTGTTGCCATACACTAAGCAAGGTGCTGGTGTTACAGGATAGTCTGCAACATACTCTTAGTCAGGGAGTTGAGGTTAGACACAGAAATGGATGTAGCCATGTACTGATAGCACACAACACACACACTACCAGTGTAATATTTGACACAGGACCTGTGTGGTGGATGGACAACACATGATAGGCATACCTCTGTCCAGCAAGAAGATAGGCCCACATTAGTGAGCTATGCAGACAGACTGCATTCCAAGGTACACTAGTATGTATACACACACACACACACACACACACACACAAACACACACACACACACAAACGCCATGTAACACCAGTACTATGCAAAGCATACTACAACTCTACTCACAGTCTGTCTGCAGTTCCTGATCTTCCTACAAATATGTGGCCACTCTGAGTGTGCAGGTTCTCCTGTAAGAGGTATTGCAACCTGCTGTCTGTAACACTGATGCCCACACACAGGAAGGATGTCCATCACACAGGAAATGTAAAGGGACCACACCCACATGCTGTAGGGATTTATAGTGGGTGGTTGCCATGACAGTGGTAATTGGAAGTAGTACACATGTGTAATTTCATATATATATATATATATATATATATATATATATATATATATATATATGGCTATCTGAATAAGTATATGTACATATATTTCTACCATATGTCCTGGACTTGGAGTGTAGCCCTAACCCAGCCCCTATAGTCCCAAAGTCATAGTGCAAGCGGATGTCAGGTATGTATAGCAGGTATATTACTAGACTATTGCTACTGCCATTGTGATTGTCTTCACAGACATGGTGTGTGTGGAAGGTGACATCTGCTTATAACATGTGTGCCACTGGCTACTGACAGACATCCTAAGGAAATCATTGTAAAGTACCGCCGCTAGCATATAATGCCCCTGTGGAGTGCAGCAGAGATATTGGCCAATATATGTGGAACTTCGGCCACACCCTGTACAGTCCAGAGGTTTACACATAATCCCTTAGTGCACAATATGGGTACCAGGCCTGACAATATGGATGTAGGGATGGCTTTGTAGATGGGTATAACACATAACGACTGGTATACATATGTCATCATAGGTTTTGGATTCACACATTCCTGTCTGGCCTGACACATAATGACTGCTGGTACATGCTACCCACTAAATATTAACATACATTTGTACAGCATCCCACTGCTCTGTCTGACATACATGACTTTTAAGGGAGGCCGGGCAGCGGTACATCTGGCAAGTATCGGCACATGACATCTCACTGGGAAAGTACGCTAAGCTGCTAGGCATGTAACAATGCACTGTGCAGGCTACAGGCAGACTGGTTCAGGATTGGCCTAGATCTCCTATGGGGGAATGCACATGTACCTGCATATATAGCAGGCTCAACAGCCATGTCACAGCACAGGGTAAGATACACCTGTGTGAAAGTGCATAACACAACCATTGTGAGCACAGCAGCAGCAACATATGGTAAGCTAGCATAATATTACAGTATATGGACTATCTGTTCTACACCATCCTCATATGTGCCACTCACATAATGACCCTACATATATTGGGCTGCTACACAGTTTGGTCTGATGGCTGTCTGTGGTATGGGACATGTGTGCGGATGGCCCTGCAAACATGTACGGCATAACGGTACCATACAGTGGGGCAGCATGTAACATCAGATAGAAGGGGAGCTAGAACAATGACATCTACCACAGTCTGTGGACAGGCTAAAATACATATTAACAATACACACACTGCAGACATTCACCATCACTACACAGACCTCAGTACTGTACAAACATCCACAGAATGTCCAGGTTATGTCATGAAATATAACCCCTACTGTACATGACATGTGTAGCAATCTGATATATCACTGGCTTGTTATCAGATATGATGACACTATTTATGGTGTACAGCACATATGCACCACTTCATGCACGACATATGTACAAAGGTTAACAGAGGTGTGGCTAACAGCACATACACAGGGCCAGTATAGACATGTTGCTGTGATAACCTCATAAATTTACCATTGCAACGGGGTTTGTTGCAACATATGTCCTATGAGGGATATGAAGTCAGTTACTGTCACTGCCTTCACCATCTACAGACTGCAATCCTCACACTTCTTTCTGCATTCCACAGATAGATGCACCGTGGCTAACACATGAAACCAAAGGCACAACACTGCCCAGTCTGCAGATGATGCTGCAGATGGGGATTCCTCATATACATGGAACTGACATGGCAGGTATTGCGACATGTATGACAGGCATATCCAGACAAACACTGTTAAACCAACATTACTCCAAATGCAGTATAGTGGCACTTACAGTCTGTAGTCAGGTCAGGCACATCCCCCTCCTGTTTGTTGGCCTCTTTCCACAGTGTATGAATCCCCAATCCATCTGAGGTGCTGTTTGCCAAACAACAGATCTAGTTCCTGTTCACAGTGACTGAAAAGGGCCAACACCACCATGACGTTTCTAGGTATTGGAGTGTATTTCCATGCAATTGGCTATGGGAATGTTACCACAGCTGTTCCACATGCAATCAGCTAGGGGAGGGCTGCAATTCATGCAGAGGCCATCAGCAGATCATGACTATCACTTACAATACATATGCTGCTGCCTATGCAAAGCAGGTGTGGATCTCCATATCCACCAGAGAGGGAGTGGGGGAGGCAGACAGAGGAAAATACATGTCAGGGAGGGGTGGGAGAGTAAAACTGAAGCATGTTTGAGTTACTCACCTACCAGCACAGGGTATCAAACCCCCAATGACTATGTTGTGCTATCACAGTTTGATGCAGTAATTGGATGCGCCACATGGGTTACCTGCTGTGGAGCACTCAGAACATATATGTGATGGTGAGTGACATCTGCAACAGGGATATGGTAGATACATGGTAGGTGACGTACACATGCCTGTCTGCATGAACAGGTGCCAGCATCAACACAGGCACACTCACACAGGGACGCACACACATTGACACACTTGGCAGAGCCAGGAGGGCAACCCATCACTAGTGGGATTGCCACAGCACATCAATGTGCAGGTATCACATGCACAGCATGGCTCATAGGAAGGTCGTATGGGCACAGAGTATGTGGAGGTGTCAGAAATCAGACAGCATGCTTCAGTATGCCCTGGGGGGTTGTAGTGAGTGTGGATGTGGACATATGCACCATGCAACACACACACGAAAACAGAGGGTGCCAGTTCTGACATGCATGGGTGCATGTCTGCACGGGTGTGTGGTGGTCAACTGTGCCAGCAGGCTGTTGTGAGTCACATGTGAAGGCACCACAGGTGGTGCAGGTGTCCATTGGGGAACATGGAGGTCCACTGTCTGCATGTATGTGCACATTGGACAGATGGGCAGGGTGACATGCCCTCTGTAGCCCACTGCTATCACTGCATAGTTACTATCAGTAGCCAATATGCAGTGTACTACCCACATATTGGCTGTTGCCTAGGCATGTGTGTGCATATGACACATGGGTTGAGTGTGTGCTCTGGGTAATAGTTGGATTGCTAACTGTGATTGGCTGGCCTTGATGTCACATGTATGGGTATGGCTTTGCACCCCAGCCTCTCAGCTAATTTACATCTGTTATCCCTGTATGGTTGACACTGTGATATATAGTAGAGCCACCATAAAAGACATAAGCAAAAAAACCCTCTACATTGCCCACAGGTGTCACATACAGCTCTACACAGGATACGAGTTACCAACACACACCTGTCATGTCTGGGAGTAGAACCCTTACCTAAGGTAGTTTATTACACTACAGCAAAAAGTCAAAAAAAGTGCCTGGGCTCGCTGGTGGTGATCCAAAAGAATTTATTAACAACAAAATCCACTCTGAATTAATGCTCAAACCAAAGAGCAGTACGAAATAATTTTAAAATGAACGCTCTTCTATGCACACAAGATACTGCGTTTTCGTCAATAAGACTTCATCAGCTGATGAAGTCTTATTGACGAAAACGCAGTATCTTGTGTGCATAGAAGAGCGTTCATTTTAAAATTATTTCGTACTGCTCTTTGGTTTGAGCATTAATTCAGAGTGGATTTTGTTGTTAATAAATTCTTTTGGATCACCACCAGCGAGCCCAGGCACTTTTTTTGACTTTTTGGTTGTTCACAAGTGCTGATATCCGTTGTTTGGTTCGTTATTACACTACAGAACTACACAGTTACAGTATGCACCACAGACATTACTGGAGTATGTTTTTCTCCAATGGTGTATTTCACAATGAATGACATCAGCAGGATTACCAAAGAAGGGCATTTCAACTGTACTGCAAGTTACTAGCCTAAAATGCATTGCTCCCTACACAGACAGTGAGACACACACAAAACATCCACAACTGACATAAGTGGGTAAAGAACCCCTGACCAAGGTCTACATCACACTACAGCATGGAGCTGTTATAGGATGCACCACAGGGATTACTAGAGGAATCTTTCCCCATAGGTGTATTTCACAATGAATGACATCAGCAGGATTGCCAAAGAAGGGCATTTCAACTGTACTGTAAGTGACTAGCCTAAAATTCATTTCTCCACACACAGACATTGAAACACACACCAAACAACCAGAACTGCCATGGGTGGAGATGGAACCCTTACCCTACCACAGTTCTAAATCACACTACAGCAGTGCGCAGTTACAGGATGCACTACAGAGATTACTGAGCTACAACCTTCCCAGAGGTGTATTTCTAGGTGGGTGACATCAGCAGCCTTGCCAACGTTGAGTGTATGAATTCTAAGGAGTGTGAGTACCCTAAAAAGCATTGTGCTCTACTCAGTCAGAGACACACAGATTCACACACACATTTGCCAGGTCTGGGGTTGGAACATCTACCTGACTACATTATCACACTTCAGCAATACAGCATTACAGGTCATGCTATGGAGATTACTGGGTTATGATTTTCCCAGAGGTGTATTTCTAGGTGAGTGACAATCAGCAGCCTTGACAAAGTTAAGTATATGATTTGTACGGAGTGTGAGCAGCCTAAAAAGCATTGCTCTCTACTCAGTCAGACACACACACACACACACACACACACACACACACACACACACACAGTTGCCAAGTCTAAGGCTAGAACACCTACCTAACTACTTTATCACACTACAGCAGTACACAGTTACAGGACACACTACATAGATTACTGGGTTATAAGTTTCCCAGAAGTGTATTTCTAAGTGAGTGACATCAGCAGCCTTGCCAAAGGTGAGTATGTACGGAGTATAATTAGCCTAAAAAGCATTGCTCTCTACTCAGTCAGACACACACAGAGTTACACACAAATACACAGGTGCCAAATCTAGGATTAGAACACCTACCTACTTTATCACACTACAGCAGTATGCAGTTACAGGACATGCTACAAAGATTACTGGGTTATGACTTTCCCAGAGGTGTATTTTTAGGTGAGTGACATCAGCAGCCTTGCCAAAGTTGAGTAGATGATTTGTATGGAGTGTGAGTAGCCTAAAAAGTGGATGGCCACGGTGGTGCAGTGGTTAGCATTGCCACCTCACAGCAAGAGGTTCTCCGGTTCGATCCTCGGCTGGGGTGCCTTCTGTGCGGAGTCTGCATGTCCTCCCTGTGGTCGCGTGGGTTTCCTCTGGGTGCTCCGGTTTCCTCCTACATCCCAAAGACATGCTGCAGGTGGATTGGACACTCTAAATTGGCCCTAGGTGTGCGTGTGAGTGTGCCTTCTGTGGAAGGTTGGGCGCCGGGCTGGCAACTCGACACCGTAAAACTCCACTGCCATTCAATGTGCGGACAAGGTGATCCGCTGTGGCGACCCCTAGCCAGGAAAAGCCGAAAGAAGAAGAAGAAGTGAGTAGCCTAAAAAGCATTGCTCTCTACTCAGTCAGACACACACAGATTCACACACAAACACAGTTACCAAGTCTGGGGTTAGAACTACTACCTAACTATTTTATCACTACAGCAGTATGCAGTTATGGGACACGCCATGGAGATTACTGAGCTACAGCTCTCCCAAATGTGTATTTCATAATGGATGACCACAGCAGGCTTGTCATAATACTGCTATGGGGAGGGTGGTGTGTGCATGGGCCATAACCCATTCATGTAGGGGTGGACATGCCACATGCAGACACACACAAGGTCATATGTCACAGGTACGTGTATACAGCTACTAGATGACTACTTTCTTGTACAGTCATGTTGCACAGCTGGCACGTGCACCATATAGTCTGTCATGCTGACAGATACTGGTGGCTAGTATCTACAGTGAGTGACATCTGCACCTCATGTGTTTGGGGTCCTTTGGTTGTGTGCTGGGTGGGACAGGCCCAGATGGCTCCTTGTCATGGTCACCCTCTTCCACACATCTATGTCCGCCTACCTTTGGCTTATTATAGTGTGTTGTTCTTACATATATGTCTGTATTCCTATCCACTGTGTGTGTAAGGCAGGAGTGGTGCATACTGACTTGTGTCTGCACTAAGAACTGTGACTGCCAGATATGTCTGGTCCACTGGTGTTTGCAGACATGTCCTTCATGTGTTTAACTGTGTGAGCATGCCCAGTATGACCTTTCAGTATGTTGTTGACTGACATTGCCTTCATTCCTCCAAGTGTGACAGCATTCCCAGTATGGCCATCTGTATTGCATGTGTAGATCAAGTCCAGGTAGTTTGTACTGCAGTGCTGACCTTTGTGTTGTACACTGACATGTAGCATGTTGTGTCTGCAGGGTATCCATCGGTCATTTGGCGTTGACTGTTACTACATTTCTGCATAGCGGGGGGGGGGGACACCTGACTGTTTCTACATTTCTACACAGGAGTGGGGGGGCACACCTGACTGTTACTATAAGTGTAAATAGGATGGGGGGCACACCTGACACTTGTACACATTTGCTAGGACTGTACTGGTATGTCGGGTACTCCATTTCAGTCTGTAGTCTTACCTATCGTGCTTGCTACAGGCATACCAGTGTACTACAGATCTTAGCTTTAATTACCTACATATTAGTTTCTGACTTCCTAGTCTTCACAACTTACATCCAACTGCCTGGCCTGCTGTAGTCTGTCTGTGTAGGCCTGGTGGTGGGGTTACCCATAGGGCTCATTCAGAGGCCATAATACAGCATTTGTTTGTGTTTGTCTACACCTATCCCGCTGGCTGTAACTGTTGTTGGGTATGTGACCCCTCCCAACTGGCATGTGTGAGTCACTTACCTTGTGGGTGTCCCAGTACTAAGGGTGGTGCTGCAGGGCTGCCTATGTTGGATGCACACAGTACACTCCCTATAAATGGTTGAGCACAGGTAGTGTCATGTTTGGCATCCTTTTTACTGTATGTGTGAGTCAGAGAGAGGTGTTATTCCCTGAGTCCCTACTGTGTCAGTGCATGTGCTATGCGTTGCCTCTTTGCCAAGGCCAGGGCATACTGGGCATGCCTCCTTCTGCCTACTGGGGCAGGCTCAGGTTGTTCCTCTTCCGAGTCACTCCGTGCCTGTGCAGGCCTTGGCAATGGTGGGGGGCTGTGTGGCCCTGCCCCATGCTGTTCCTGCTGCAGTTGTTTACGCAGGATCATATTGTGTAGCATGGCACATACAAGGACAATTTGGGTACATGTACTTGGTGAGTACTGCAAGGCTCTGCCAGATGTGTCCAGGCACCCGAACTGTGACTTGAGCATCCCAAACACATGCTCTATTATGATTTGCGTTTGTGCGTGTGCCTCATTATGGAGTTCTTGTTTGGATATGGGTGCATTTCTGATGAGTGTCATCAGCCATGGCTCTAGTGCATATCCAGCATCCCCTACTAGGTGACCATGTGGGATGTCCCCATTGGCAAATGTCTGGTATAGCTGCATCAGATGCCAGATATGGGAATCATGGTAGCTTCCAGAGCAGCCAGCACACACATTCATTATTATGCCCTGGGCATTGCACACGACCTGGCAGTTGATAGAGGGGAAGCCCTTGCGGTTGATGTAGACCCTACCTCGCTCACCAGGTGGTGCTTTGATTCATATGTGCGTGCAGTCTATTGCACCCACTACCTCAGGGTATTCTGCTATTTGGTGGATGAGATGCATATTTCTGGCCAATGACTCACGGGTGATGGGGAAATATACGTGCTCACTGACATGTGCTGACATGGCATCCAGGAACTGTGAAATCCGCATCATATCCCCAGTTGGCCTTTGGAAGGTACCTGTAGCTAGTATTCTTACACATACCTTGGTATCCACTGAGATTGGTTCCTCTCTGTTAGTTCTGATGTGATAAGCTAGGAGCAATCCCAAGCCACGGGGCTCCAATCCACTTACAGTATGCCTGACACACACCCTCATGATGCCACCTATAACCTAGTCTTGCATCCAGCTATTTATACTCTTACACTCTTGGGACCTGCCTCACACCCTGGGGAAATCTGGGATTCACTGTCCTTCCCCTCATTTGCATAGGATTGCCTGCTAATGCATAGTTACATGTCCCACACTGAGCCTCCTCCCTTAGCAACCATTACTCACTGGCCAGGTTGTCTTATGCCTGCCATTGACTTGCATGGCAGAATACTGATTTTAGTTAGAATGCTTATTTTAGGTTTATTTTATTATTTGTTTTTTTTTTTTTTAAACAGTTTGTAATGCCAATGGCCTTCTACTTGGCCACTGGCATGCTTCCTCAATAATATGCAGCCTTTATTTGGAGCTGTCATAGCTCCATTTTGTAGTTTGCAGAAATGTACTCGGTTACTAACCGAGTACATTTCTGCAGCCTGCACTCATCTTGCACTGACAGCTGCCGGCTTCATGGATCACAAATTACCCTCATTTGCATGGTTTTCACCTGCAAATGAGGGTAATTTTCCTACAGGAGCTCAGTCCATGCAGAATTAGTCTAGGAGCTCACATGCACGTCCCGGGAGCTTGTTCCTGGATCGCACTTCGGCCATATTGCCGAAAATAGCTCTTAGACTAATCCTGCATGCTCTACAGGGCTTTGTAAATCCGGAGGACTATTTTTTTTTTTTTTGGTTTGGTTTTTTGTTACTGTAACCTATTTGTAGGAAAAAAAGTTTACTAAAATCTTCTATAGTGATGGCAGTATTGACAGAGATCTGAAGATATTTGTGCCCTTTGTCTCTGAAAGCTTGTGAATGGATTTAACTGTGGCTTGTTTCCATTTGTCTGACATTACATATCTGGAGAGACATAGGCTGGAGAGGTGTTTGAAGTGAGGGGATAATATGTTCTTTGTATGGCATTCTAAACCAGAGCATTAGGCTACCTACTGCTGGGGGAGCCATTGAGTAGAGTTGGACTGTTTCTCTTAAAATGTTATTAGCTAAGATTTTTTTTAAAGTAAAATTGGATGTATAAAGAGAATTCATTAACCAAAAGCATTGGATGTATAAAGATAATTTTTTTTACCAAAAGCAATGACCAATATTCACAGATACATGCATAAATACAATGCTACAATACTTTAAGGCACAATTATTGGTAGTTCTTATAACATTACATTTCCAATAAGTAAATCTATGGCAAACAGTATAGACAGAAGACAAGCAAATATGGGTTTATATATATATATCTATATATATATATATATACAATGACCTAACAGATGGGAGAGGGGCTTGTAAGCATAAGGAGTAAGATGTACACAAAGGAAGGAAACCAGTGTGTATATTAGAGAGAGAGAGAGAGAGAAGGAGAAAGACGTATAGGTAGATATATGGTATATGATATATATAATATATATTAAGCATAATCCTTTGTTAACATGCAGGAATGACAATATGGACATAATGGAATCCAAATGGTCAAAGCACAAAAACATTGATCTACAAAATATGGAAACCAACAATACCCCCTGCTATTTACATATACCAACACCATGATCTCTCTACAGTGAGAAAGGGCAAATTTCCTAATCCCAATCGTACTGTGATCTCAGAACAAGAAAGTCAGTATAGTTTGACAGGCTGATTTTTAATCAGCTGTACCAGCTTTCCCATTATCAATGAAAATACACATTCACCGAGATATTCTGCTCCCATATATATGAGTGTGTGTGTGTGTGTGTGTGTGTGTGTGTGTGTGTGTGTGTGTGTGTGTGTGTGTGTGTTTTATATCTAAAATGCACATAAAATATATATATATATATAGAGAGAGAGAGAGAGAGAGACGGAGAGAGAGAGAGACCTCCAGAGCAGACACCCAAACAACCTGCACCTCCCATCATAAACCAGACAACACATAAAACAGAAAATCAGTGTGCCGCACAATCACAGCCCTTAAGGCAAAATAACATACCTAACACACTAGTAATAGGTGACTGTATAGTCAGGCACACTGACATCCCACTCACTAGGCTGGACAAGCAGAAGGTTACTGTTAGCTGCCTGTCGGGAGCCAGAATCCGCCACATAACACAAGCACTCAGGTCACTCCAGAACAAGTACAAATATGACTCTGCCATTGTTCATGTTGGTGTGAATGACCTGAGACATACCTCCCTGGACTACATGAAAAGAGACATGGAAGAGCTCTCTGATCATGTAGTCCAAGCTGGTATGACCCTGACCCTGAGTAGGATCCTGTCCTCACCAAGAATGATACCTCAGTATAAAGAGAAACTGAGCAATTTCAACAATTGGCTAAGCTTCTGGTGACATTCAAAGGGGATCCAGTGTCTGTCAGCCTGGGTCGACATACTCGACAAGCCACATTGCTTTGCAAGAGACGGCTTGTACCTGTCACCCCTAGGCTTTCGAATACTGGACAAGGTTCTTGCTGCCCCCATAGTGCCTTTTTAGGCAAGGCTCAAAAGTCAAACCCACCTCCATAAACAGCACAATTAACAAAAAAAGGAGGGTTATGCTATTCGATGCCAGGAGTTTAAATCTCAAAATGCACGCGCTCGAAGCACTCCTCAGTATGGAGAACATCGACATCTGTGCAGTAACTCAAATTTGGTTCAAGGCTCCAGAGAGCACCCCAGCACTACTGGGCTACAACTCGTATCACACTTTTTGGCCACAGAACATGGACCAAAACACAAAAGGAGGGAGTGTATCCATATTCATCAAGGATACCTATACCTCTAGGTTAGTGGTGCAGCATGATACCTCTGAGATCATCCTTGTGCAACTAACATCGGGCAAATCTGCAGTGCAAATTGTGGCCTGCTACAGATCACCCTCCATTACCCAGGACCACCACTCCACCTTTCTGGAGACATTGGAAAACATGAAGGTCCTACCAAACACCCTGATATTGGGTGATTTCAATTATCCTACCATTAACTGGGAAAACTACTCGAGTACAAACTCCCAGGCCCAGCGCTTCCTGGAATTTATCAACTCAAATGCCCTGCATCAGCTGGTAAACTCCCCTACCAGAGGTGAAAACATATTGGACCTGGTCATCACAAACATGGGCGACAGGTGTTCCACAACAGAGGTCAACCTGTCACTGGTTAGATCAGACCATAAACTAATCACTCTGGATGTCCACACCCCACCACCACCCCCAACTAAGGAAACCACAGTAAAAAAATTTTCTAAAGCAAACTTCACCTTACTTAAGACAGAGGTGGTAAGTTTCACAGACCCACACTAAAAGATAATGCTGTCCAAGATGCAGAAACCTTTACAAATGCACTCTACGAGCACCTACAAGGATGTATGGATCGTGCCATCCCTAGCAAAACCAAGACTCACTCTTCTAAGAGAAGGAAATCAATCTGGTGGACCCCTGCAATAAACAGGCTTCTCAATAGAAGGAGGAAACTGGTTCAGAAAAAAAAAGCAAATCCCAAGAAGGAAACACATCCCTGATCAGTATCAGTAAGAAACTAAGGTCCCTCATAAAATCATCCAAGGCTAACTTTGAATGAAAAATAGCCAAGGATTCAAACGATAACCACAAAGTCTTCTTTAGCTATGTTAAGAATCTAAGTGGCAATTCACATATATGCACTGAACTAGTGCAAAATAGCACAAAATATACTGAACCTACTGATATTGCCAACATCCTAGCAGATAGATTCAATGCAAACTTCACCCCCCTCTCACCCCCAAAAGGGCCTACAACAATACTGGAAAAGTGTAGTGTCCCAGAAATCACAGATACACAGGTGAAAACAGCCCCTTCAAAAGCCAAAAACACAGTGTTGATGGAGACAGATGGTGTCCCAGGCTGTGTCTTGCACGAACTATAGAACAAACTAACCCCCCACCTAAACACGCTGTTCAGCCCCAGCCTCTCCACAGGCTACATGCCCATAGAATGGCGCACAGCAATGGTTATTCCACTCCACAAAGGAGGGGCCACAACTGACCCTGATAACTATCGCCCCATAAGCCTGACTAGCCTGGTCTGCAAGGCTATGGAGCGCATCATCATGGAACTCCTTAACAAA
Source organism: Protopterus annectens (assembly GCF_019279795.1). Taxonomy (NCBI): domain Eukaryota; kingdom Metazoa; phylum Chordata; order Ceratodontiformes; family Protopteridae; genus Protopterus; species Protopterus annectens. The sequence goes on from NC_056734.1 coordinate 478,425,408, forward strand.
GACATTGGGAACCTCCAAACACTTGACCCGACCCAGTTTGACTTTGTTAGGGGCAAATCATGACTACTAAGCCTGGTTGACTTCTTTGAGACAGACACCAAGGCCATAGATGAGGGAAAGGTTGTTCACACAGCCTACCTTGACCTCGCCAAGGCTTTCAACACCATTCCCCACTCGAGTATTACAGAAAAACTCACCAGCCAGAACATAAACCCCTATGTCACAAGATGGGTTGCCAAATGGCTTACAGACAGAACTCACAAGGTAAGAATAGCGGGCTCCAGGTCCGACTCTAAACCAGTCACAAGTGGTGTCCCGCAAGGCTCAGTCCTGGGACCCCTACTGTTCAGCATATATTTCTCAGAAGTACAGGCAAACACAGGAGGACTATGGATAACCAAGTTTGCCGATGACTGCAAACTGGGAGCTATAATTAACTCTCTGGCTGACACAGACATCCTCCAAAAGGGCCTTACTGAGACGGACACCTGGTGTCAAAGTCATGGCCTCAAGCTAAATGCCAAAAAATGCATAGTCATCCCATTTGGGAAAAACAAAACACCCACGAATTACCACATAGGTGGCAGCCCCCTTAATACAGACGAGGTAATAAGAGCTCTGGGAACCCAGGCAGATAGTAATCCCTCCTTTGACAATCATATTGCCAAAGTAGTTAGGAAATCTTTCTATGTGGCCCATCTAATTACTAAGGGGTTCACATCTAGAAATAAAGAGGTTATTGTGCCCCTCTACTCGTCAATCATCAGACTCATCATAGAGTACAATGCCCCATTTGGGATGTACCTCACAAGACACTTCCAACAACTGGAGAGACCACAAAAGTACCTCACCAAGAGGATTACTGGCCTCAAACATATGTCCTATGCAGCCTGACTGAAAAGACTTTGGCTGTACTCAGTGGCATATCACTTACTCAGAGGTGATCTCTGCCTGACTTACAAAGCCATGTCCAACTCAGACTTGATGGACATGCTCCACCTAAAGAAATCCAAGTCACTGCGAGCCATGCACTCTAGTGAGCTAAACCTCGCCACAACAACCAATAGAACATGCTGGAGGGATAGATTCCTGTCACAGAGACTCCCCATGCTTTGGAACAAAATTCCAAACTACATTAGGCAGAGCCCCTCACTGACGCTCTTCAAGAGAAACCTTGACAAGTGGATGAGTAACAGAAAATACACCCCTGGGATCACTTCATTGGCTCTGCTTAACAGAGGATCAGTTAATTAATCAATGGGGCGGTGACAGCCGACGCAATCTGACTAGGCTTATAAATGTCCTTGGGGAGATAGCCTAGTACCTACCTATGAACCTATATATATATATATATATATATATATATATATATATATATATATATATATATATATTATACCATGATCCCCCCAAAACGTGCACGCTGATTGGCCAGCGTGCACGTTGTAAATCGAGTTATACTAATGGAAAAGGTCCGTCGCCGGACTTTTTCCATTAGTATAACTGATTTTAAACACTGTCTCACTATGTTAAATGGGTTTAACATGGCGAGACAGCTTTAAAATAAGCAACGGAGATCTCCGCTGCTTATTTTAAAGCTGTCTCGCCATGTTAAACCCATTTAACATAGCGAGACAGTGTTTTAAGCAACGGAGAAAGCAAGATCTCCATTGCTTTTTAGTGTCTCGCTATGTTAAATGAGTTTAACATAGCGAGACAGTTTAAAATAAGCAACGGTCATCTCCGTTGCTTATTTTAACTGTCTCGCTATGTTAAACTCATTTAACATAGCGAACATAAAAAGCAACGGAGATCTTGCTTTCTCCGCGCTTTTGCTCAACTCTGATGTACTGCGCAGGCGCAGTACATCAGAACTGCCGCGATGCCAGACATCTGCGGAAGGGCAGCAAACAGGCATTATACTATGCCATTATTTAAGAAAAGTAATAGTTTCTTTTCTTAAATAATGTCATGATATAGCAATAACCACTTCTGGTGGGTAATGCTAAATTTACCCACGGTTGGCTTTGTTTGGTCCTCGGCGCCCTCGGGACCAAACCACGCCAACCGTGGGTAAATTTAGCATTACCCACACCCAGGCGTGGGTTATTGCTATATTATACACCCATTTATATATATATATATATATATATATATATATATATATATCTATATATATATATAAATACACACACACACATATTGTATATATATAGAGAGAGAGATGAATACAGATGTGTATGTGTGTGTGTGTGTGTGTGTGTATATATATATATATATATATATATATATATATATATATATATATAAACACGCGCGCACACACACACACACACACAGAAAAAAATGTGTGTGTGTGTGTATCTAAAAATGTGTGTGGGTGTATGTGTTTGTGTGCGCATGCTGCTGGTAGCACATGGTATCTACTTTCAGTATTGTCCTGAGTACAAGCAGAAAACCAGTGCTGACAGCCTGATCATTAGATAACTGATTCAGACCAATCAGTGACTTCCACAGTGTAAAGACGTCGTTAGTAATACAATAACTGCTCAGTGCCTTCTGTCACGTACACACACTCAAGAAATAGTAGTGCTGCTAAGGTTTGGACAAGGTCAAGTTTAAAATCAAATCAACCTCAGCTGCATTACATAAATATAAGTTAACGAATGTCCACATGGGGATAAACGCAATCAAACCAACTCAGCTCAGGAAGGGATAGCCTTTCTTGCTCTACTAGGAAGTTCCATTGACTGTTGTTTGTATCCCCGTTGTTTAATTTAGCATAGCTAAGTGAATTTTTTTAAAACAAGTCAGTCTGAAATCATTCATTGTACAATTCATCGGATGTATTCGAGTAACGTTTTGATTTTTGTTTGGTTTATGAAAATGTGTGTGAAAAGCATTCCTTATTTACTCGGTGTGTTCATTTTCAGAAACAATTAATTATACATAAGCTGATTAAAAGTAAGACAAGCAAAACATGTTCATTCATCTTGAACTGACATGTTCTGTCAAGTCACTTACAAAATTTAGTTGTAATGGTAAGCTTGCCGTGCAAAGGTTAGTTAAATGTAGCAGAATTCTTCTTGTATATTTCTGAACTACGACCAAGTCCAGTTCAGCTTTAAAATGTAAGATTGTTAGAATGAAATACAAGAGTAACACTTTGTTTTATTTATTAACCAGGTAAGATTGCTAAACACAACTACCGCTTTTCTTGGGAACCTAAGAACCCTGACTTAAATGGTTTATAGTTATCACTTCCTGCAAGTGGAAGAAAGACTTGTTTGTGTCTTTCGGCTTTTGCCGGTTCGTGGTCGACACAGCGGAACTCCCATCAGCTAATGATTGGCAGTTGATTTTTACGTACCGGCTTTGCCAGGCCTGAGGCACAACCTTCAATGAAGGTACGCCCATTCACGCATGTCTCCCGAACCGGACAGCGTTATTACTGTGAGGCGACAACGCTACCGCAGGTTCCATTATTCAGTGCAGAAACTGATTAGTATCTCATAGCCCTTAACCCCCTGTGTGCTAAATTGCCAGAATTTGGCTCTGCACTGCATACAGGCTGTCCTATTCTTTTTAACACTCTGTCCTGCTTTTTTCCATCAGAGTACTGTTAGTTACTAGATCGCATACAGAAACAGATAATTATGTGTCTGGTTAGACCGGCTACAGAATAGATTTTATTTGACATTAGGTCTGAAAACTCATTTGTGTACTCATTTCTGTCATGGGATATTTTGAAACAAAATAAGATGCAAATCTCATTCTGTTTCATTCTACTTTGGTGCTAGGAATTCAATGATACATTCATGAGTTTATTAAAGGCTGCCAACTAAGCTAATCTCTGAAAATATTATGCAAGAGCTCACTTAGCATTACTTCAGCGAATGAAACTTTTCAGGTCTTATCTCTGGAATTCAACAATGTACTATGTTGCTAGGGAAGTGTTTGTATTATATGTTTTAAAACCACAATAGGACTGCTTGGTTGACCTAACCTGTCCATTTGTTTTTTGCCTTTAGGATGAGTAACATATCCACTTACCCAGTGGCTACTTCCTCCCACATCCCATGAGTCATCTTCTAAGTTATGTTACTTGTTCCTCTGACAGGAGGAAGTCCATGTAATGTCTTTTTATCTTGCACTCTTTCTGTCTGGGTCAAATCAGTACAGAATTCCAGGGGCCTCAGTAGCTGGAAAGAAGACTTCCTGAAGAAGCTATTGGGTAGTATTCATAGTTACTGCACTTACATATAGCAGAAATTTGCACAGTCTGCGACTAAACACTGCTTCAACATGATTCATAGAGGCTGTCTGCGCTTAGGTGCAGCCATTGTTGAGAGATTTAGAAAAACAAAGGAGACTATAAAGAAATTTAAATAAGGAATACCTTAAATGTGCAATGAAATCCTTTCCCACTTCTTTGGGATTCATAGTCGCTTTTTTATATGTGTCTGCACTGTATGCACGTACCTTATAAAAGACAAAGTTGTGCCTTATTTATCTACTTTGCAATCAGCAAAAATGCTTGCTTTAGCTGCCAGTCTGGCTATTTCTCATTCTGTGCTGCTTGTCTTGGCTGAGTCAAACTCTCAGGTGTCCAGTGGAGTTTGCCAGCTAAGGAGGCAGAGGTATAAGCAAAGATTAACCCAATATAATTTTTCTGACCAAGAAATTCTTGATAGATTTAGTGTGATCAGGGATATTGTAAGGGCTATAGTGAATTTGTATGTCCCACAGATTAGGATTGGAGGGATGCTTGGCCTTCCTATACCTATGGACACCACGGTATATATAGCCCTCAATATACTCATCATGGACACCTTCCAGAGACAGACTGGGGACATGTTGGGTATTTCTCAGACTTTGGCCTTGAGGATACTTCAGCGGTTCCTTGACATACACTTTGCATGTGTTGGTCAGTACATTTATTTGCCAGTGTCACGTCAGGACTGAGTCATAACCATTAGTGCCTTCTGTGGGATGATATATTCCCCAGAGGTGCCTGGAGTTATACATTGCACCTATGTTGCCATTAGGGTAACATCTGGACTATGGGAGGCTCAATATTGGAACAGGAAGGGCCACCATTCCATTAACTGTCAGGCAGTGTGTGATGTATGGAGGCTCATTGCCAACATGTCAGCCCAGCATCTTGAGCAAGCCCGTGATTCTTATATGTGCACACAAGCTCTCTTTACAACCTCTTCCTGTATGGTAGGATACTCCATGGTCATCCTTTTGGTAAGTGCAGACTTTTACAATAATTTTAATTTCTGTTCATATAATTTCATGAATGATTTGCTAAGCAGCAAACCCCTTCTTTTATGTCACCACCCCTTTTTTGAAGTAGACTACCCACATAAATGCTGGCTGATGACATTAGTCTGTAATCCTAGGGGAGCTGCTGAGGAACACTTCAACACAGCCCTATCAATGAATCAGTGTTTGTCCTTCTGAAAGCCCACTTCCACTGCTTAGATAAGTCTGGGGATGCCCTTCAGTATGACCATGTTACTGCATGCAGGAAGTTTACTATGTGCTGCATTCTGCACAACATGATTAGGTTTTGGTCTGGTACTCAACTGCCCCACGATGGCAGTGCAGCTCCCACAGCTGTTCCTTCAGCCAGTTTTGACAGAGATGGTAGCCAGCTGATGGCAGTATCAAGGGACCCTGTGTGGCATGCTCATGCATTATACATAGCTGCACAGGCAAATAGGCAGTATTTAGTCCACCACTATGGCCATGACATTAAGGTTGTGGTACTTTTACTTTATTATCCTTCCATGTCTTCTGTGCTAGCTGTGATGTATGCCTTCTCCTGGCCCGCTTTGCACAGGTGTCAAAGCAGGTGCTGCTAACTCTGAAATGATGGCAACTTCCCGAATGTACTCTTGTGCTTTACAAGATACAGGTATTGATCTACATGGTATCCCTCCCTCTTTAGGTTGCAAATGTAACTACTGAGTTGGTTGTGTGAGCCTGTGTCAATTTTTATGGAGTTATTTACCTGCTGTTAGGTGGGGGTTTCTGCTAGTGCACTTTGTGACTTTGTGTCACTGTCCTCAGGTTGTGTCATTAATATGAGTGTTATCCCATTATTGTCAACAGCCACTGTGCTGCCAGTTTCTATCTGTTATGCTGCTTCAGTGGAAATATTTAGTTTGGTGATGAGCCTGTGAAAGACTAAGTGATGACATGTTTATTTATTTATAAACAGATGATGCAGACACTCATGTAAACATTGTAAACTTCCTTGCATGCCCGATGTAGATGGGTTATCTAGTCAGGAAAGATGTAATGGGTTATAATTACACAGCTATCCTTGGCTATATATGCCAGCTTGAATTACTGCGACCACCTATGCACCTACTTGTGCGTCACAATTTGGGTGCTGCAGTGTTCTGAAAGTACTAGTGCCCACACTGCTCTGATGATTCCTGTGGCATCGTCATCATCTGCATCATACTCATCACCCTATATGGTACTCCCAGTAGCTTAGCAAAGACTACAAAGATGGGATGCATGAGGCAACTGCCTTGTTTTTTTTTTTGCTTTTCAATTGAAGAGCTGAGGCTGGGTTCATGTATCTGTAGGAAGCCGTTTGGTACAAATGTACCAATCAGCTTTCTGCAGAGCTGAAGTATTTTTTTTCTTTTGTTTTGCTCTTCACATGAAGAGGGGGGGCATTGATTTGCTGCTGTAGAAGCCAATGCACCAATCAGCTTTCTACAGTAAGCAAAGTCTTATTTTGCTCTTTACTTTAAGGGCTGAGGAGGTGGGGTAGAGTGGTACTCCAGGGACCATCACTGGGTGCTAGAAAAGCCAGCCACAGCTCAGGGTAGTACTCATTAATTGTCAATGGCTGGATTGTGGAACAGCCACCACATTTGCTGCTGCAGGCAGTTGCATTCTGTCTGGCTTTTGTCACTGCACATCCCATCAGGTCATTTACTCTTTTCCTTCCCCAACATCACCGCTGTCAGCCACTCATTGATACCAGTCCTTAAGTCTCACTGCCTGTCTTGGTCTCCTTTTCTCAAGCAGACATGTTTCACATATTTTGAAAGCATCCATTAGAATATGGCTCTCTACAGGTATAAAGTTGTCTCTCTGAAGTATCTTGATTCCTGATTCTGTAATATGTTATAACCCGAAAATATTAATATATGGTAACAGTTAAACCTGAATCATACAGGACACCCACGCAGCGAAACGTTAGTACTAGGTGGTGCAAAAGTATACTGAGTGCTATTTTAATTTTCTGCAGTGACTGTTTTCAACCAGTACTTCTATATGTATTTTAACATAAATACAATAATTCTTTTAATGGTGCTGCCATGCTTCTCTGCAATACTTTATAAATGCCTTAAGTATGAAAATGTACTCAGTTGCTAAAAATGTCACTTTACATTTTCCCACTCCACTGATTCCTAACGTTGTATGAGTATCATATGACATGCTTGACTTGTACAAATATACTTTTGGTAAGCTGATATCAGTGAATTGTAATAATTTTTTTAATTGTAATAATCCTATAGATTTCCTAATAAGTCCCAAGTATTTATTATTTTTTTCATGATTTATTTTAATTTGTGTGTTTTCTCTGGACAGTCAGCCACAAATGCAGCTCACCACAAGTAAACTTGGTGGACTTAAGCTTATTGGCATAAATTCAGATTGATTTGCAATTTTCTGTGCAAATTAAGCAGCTCAACTGAATGGACTGTATGAATCACACCATTGCACAAGTATGTATGAGGTATAATTGGTGTAAAGTGACTTCAAACTGTCGTGGGCGTGCTGCACTACAGGGTACTGGGCACATGGACATGCTAAAACACATAGCAGATATTAAGCAGAGTAAAGCATTCCATACCGTTTACATATGTATAATAACAGTCAGTAGAACCAGTAGAACTAAAGGCTAACCTACTAGTAATGTGTCCTTTTGACCCATATAAGACCTTAAAGGCGCTGTCCATGATTTTCTTAAAATTGGACCACAGCAACATTTAAAATGGTAGTAATGAACTAAAGTACCAGCCAGAAATTACTGTATCAAAGAAATACAGGTTACATTACCAACCTTAAGGCCACTCTTTCATAAATACTGATAGCCTTTTGAATTCATTAATGTGCTATAGAAACCACCACTGCAACACTATTGCAGATATCACAGAGCATGCTTCCAACGAGATGTACTTCAGTTAGATTTTTTATAGCAAAAGCCATAACTCAAAAATGCTATAAAAGAGAAAGCCTACTGCACACCACAACAATTATGTATATATATATATATATATATATATATATATATATATATATATATATATATATATATATATATATATATATATATATATATATATATATATATATATATATATATATATTTACACACACACACCCCAGTGCTACTATTGCATTAACAGTGGAGACAAGTGGAAAAGTGAAAACAAATGCAGTGCACTGCCAGTTTTGCACAATGTAAGTCACTGCAGTTTTGATAAACCACAACAAAAATAAAGTGAAGTAAAGCTGCTCACATGAACTACACTCATTTGAGATAGGATAACAGTTCCAAAGATCCAGCTTATCTTTGTGTTTTGTGCAAATTTGAAACTCAACCAAAAGTTGTCTTTAAGAATAGCCAAAATGAATGTTGGTCCAAAACGTTCCGTTGAAATAATATAAACACTTCATTCTCCTGACATAAACATGAAATACCTCAAATCACTACCACTGCACCTACTGTTGACACTTCTCTGTAGAATAGTTAATAATCTCATCTTCAAACACAACATCATAAACTTCTTCTGAAAAAATGAACTGATGCTACTAAATCATATAATTTTATCATTAGAGGTTATAGTAGCCTTGTTCAGAAGTTATATCAGTCCCTGGGCAGCCTGTAATTCCTAATATTTCTAAAGTAAGTAACAAAATACTGTTGGACGTTAGCATACTGGTTGAGGTGTTAATCTCATAGACAAGAGGAACTGGGGTTTGATTCTTCTCAATGGAATTTGGCTAGGTTTAAAATGATCCAGAAGGGCAGCCAGCCTACTACTTATGCACTCAGTGCTGCATTAGTTGCCTCTGTAGCTGCTTCCATGAACACCTTGCATCTGATGATACCACCAGTGTTTCCATACTCCTCTCAGTGAAGACTGTGAAGCCATTTTGCTCTTATACTCCTTCACAGGCTCATGAAGTGTAGATGGTTTCAGCAATGGCAGAGAAGACAAGTGCTGAATAGATTCATACATTAGTACTAGGCTAACTGCCCTTGTGGGCCATTTTAAGCTTAGCCAATTGCCCCTTGGAAGAATCAAACTCTGCACCTTGTGTCTATACGGTAAACACCTTAACCATTATACCAACCTCCCACACTTCAAAGTAAGTACTGGGTTAGTTTCACTTACAGGCCCTACAGGGCCATTTTTTAAGCATAGTTTATTTCCCTTCAGAGGTGAGAATCAAACCCTGTATTTTGTGTCTGCAGGGTAAATACCTTAACCATTATACCAACCTTTTCTCCACTGCTCATTACCAAAGGAAAACTCATTCTTCACATCAGCTACAGTCTGCTCTACTATTTCAGAATAAGCTGCATCCCATCCTGTAGCATGCTCATCCAAGACTGCCATAAGTTTCTGCAAGATCTGCACAGGTAGTGCTACTAACGCATACATCTGTGACAATAATATCTATGCTATCTGCCTAACCCACACTCACCTCCTCTGCCATGTTCTCCTTCCGAAAGCCATTTATTGTCCACCCAGTGAAATGCTAGAGACATTTCTGTGGTGCCCTGGTCACATTTCCCCTTTGAATACATATCACATTGAGTCTCCTGCAGAAACAGAGCATAAACCTAGTGGGACTAACTTGGTCAACAAAAAAGTATTTAACATTGATATTGCTATCTGACTGGCACAGTAAACATTCATATGTCCACTTTGGATAAATATACTTCAGCAATAACAAACAAAGAGCTCAGAACAAGATGTATGTGTGTATGTGCACACAATACTAAGCTTTGTAAACTCAGACTGGTAGAGAATGTTCACCTGAAAATGTAAGCAAAAGGCCCACTATGAAAGCAAAGAATAGATGCCGCACAAGGCCACATTTCTGCCAGCATTTCACTATGTTTTATTAATTACTCTGTATATTTACAGAAACCTGAGCAGATTTTTTTTCTCAAAAAAATTTTATTAAGATTTAACAATTAGATGGCAAAGTATAACAATTAAAATATATACAGAAATTAGTTATTTAAACAAGTAAACAGATAAAAAAACACAACAAAACCAACTATATACAAAAGTGTCTATCTAAAACTCTAAAAATTCATGAAATAAGGTTTGTTACTAATATATTAGTGACTGTTTAATTAGCATATCTTTACGTTTCATCCTGGTGTTGTAAGAAGTAATAATTCTGGTTGTTCTCATCTTGATTGTAAGAAGTTCTAAGTGACAAACCGGTTACAATGCTTATAAATGCTTTCAAAGTTGGAGTTAATTCATTTTTCCAGTTCTTGGTGATTACTTCCTTTGCAATTGTTAGAACACTGCTTGAGCAGATTATTGACAGTAGACAGGGATATTACAGTTACCTAGTCTGCACACATCTGTTGAATAAACTTTAGGTTCTAGTTACCTACATACCTCTCAACTGTCCCTGATTTTCAGGGACGTCCCTGATTTTGACTCAATTTTTAACTCTGTCCCTCTTAATCCCTCCTAAAACTAGTGACTTTTGGAGGAAAGGTGGTGAATTACACTTAATGAATAATGACAATAATTAAGAGTTATAAACTTCTTTTACTTGAGAAAATGTGTATTAATTCATATGCTCTGATTCTGTCAATGGTTCAAGTTAATAACACTAGCATTTTAAAAGTGTCCCTGATTGTCCCTGATTTTTCCTGGACTTGTCCCTGATTCTGTTGAAATTTGTCCCCAGTTGGTTGAGAGGTCTGGTTACCTAATTGCTTCTCCACCATCCCATCCTTCCATTGGTGGACTTACTATTGCATTGCTGAATCAAGTCAGTGATTTGAGCCTTGCTACCTCTTCAGTAAGGCTGCACTAATTATCCATAATCCTTTCTGTGAAACAATAATATCTGTGTGTCCCTTGAGTCTCCAGATCGAAACTACACTTTTAAGAAACTCTTAGAAGGTGCACTTTGCACTGCTGCTCTAGAATGAAGGCCAAGAAGTGACTAATTGACCAATACTCAAAGCAAAAGCAGAAAGTTTCCTTCAGACAGTTAAAATATCTATTGAAACAGGCACATGCTGTACTAAGTTTTATAGCCTGGCTGCCTCTAAAGGTCATGGCACAAGACTGCAATTGTTGGCCCTTAGGTGTGACTGCTAAGAAGATCTGGCAAGAAGGCAAATAGCTTCCTGTGGCTTATTTCCAATCATAATATACAACTTCATGTAGCAATAATCCGTATGATGTTTCTTCTGTTTCTGTTGAGAAGGTCAATTGCAAACTACATCCAGTCTGGAAAACCAGCTAATAATTGAATTCCAAATACTTTCTTATGAAAATTTCTACCTTTGGACAAAACTATTCTATGTCTGTGCACATTACCATATTAATAACAACATCCTAAGCTCTAAATCACCAAGAAAATCATCGCACAAGCAGCATGCAGACAATGAGAGCCAGTGAGCCCTGAAATATTCCAATGTGTGCTTTAAATCAAGCCAACACATCCAGTTCAGTACAATTCAGTACAAGGATGCTTTCTTTATTCATAGGTTCATAGGTAGGTACTAGGCTATTGGGCCTAGAGCCTATATAAACCTAGCCAAAAAATGTACCCTGGCTTTCGCCACCCAAGAAAATTATTTTCCTGTGCCCCTGTCGAGCAGAGCCACAGAAGTGATCCCTGGGGTGAATTTCCCATTTCCCATCCAGTCATCAAGATTTTTCTTGAAGAGTGCTAATGAGGTACTCTGTTTGACATAGATAGGTAGTCTGTTCCAGAGTATGGGAAGTCTCTGGGACAGGAATCTATCCCTCCAGCATGTTCTGTTTATTGTGGTGACAATGTTTAGGTCCCTAGAGCGTGTAGCTTGGATGGATTGGGATTTCTTTAAGTGTAGCATGTCCAACAGGTCTGGGTTTGACATAGCTTTGTATGTTAGGCAGAGATCGCCCCTGAGTAGGCGATATGCGATGGAGTAAAGCTGTAGTTGTTTTAGACGGTCTGCGTAGGGCATCTGTTTGAGGCCAATAATCCTCTTTGTGAGGTATTTTTGTGGTCTTTCCAGTTGTTGTAGATGTCTTGTGAGGTACATACCAAAAGGGGCATTGTACTCTATAATGGGTCTAATGAGTGATGAGTAGAGGGGAACAATGACCTCTTTTTTCTGGATGAGAATCCTTTTGTGATGAGATGAGCCACGTAGAAGGATTTCCTTACCACTGTGGCAATGTGATTATCAAAGGAGAGACTACTGTCCACCTGTGTCCCAAGGTCTCTTATCACATTTTTGGCATTAAGTAGACTACCAGCTATGTGGTAGTTCATGGGTACAGAGTTTTTACCAAAGGGGATGACAATACACCTTTTGGCATTGAGCTTCAGGCCATGGCTTTGACACCAGGTATCTGTCTCAGTGAGGCCCTTTTGTAGTTTGTCCACATTGTTAGGAGTTTCGATTATGGCTCCTAGTTTGCAGTCATCTGCAAACTTTGTTAGCCAAAGACCTTCTGTGTTAACCTGCACTTCAAGGAAGTAGATACCAAACAGGAGAGGACCCAGGACTGAACCCTGTGGTACTCCACTTGTCACTGGTCTGAAGTCGGATTTGGAATCCGCTACTTTCACAGTGTGGGTTCTGTCCATGAGCCAATTGGCAACCCATCTTGTGACATAGGGATTTATACCTAGTTTAGTGATCTTATCTATAATTCCAGAGTGGGGGATGGTGTCAAAAGCCTTTGCGAGATCTAGATAAGCTGTGTGAACCATTTTACTCTCATCTATGGCTTTGGTGACTGCTTCAAAGAAGTCAATCAGGTTTAGGAGACATGATCTGCCTTTTACAAAGGGTCCAAGTTTGGAGATTACCAATGTCTTTGTTTATGAGTTCCATGATGATACGTTCTGTGGCCTTGCAGACCAGGCTCGTCAGGCTAATGGGGTGGTAGTTCCCGGGGTCTGTCGTGGCTCCACCTTTGTGGAGTGGGATAACCATCACGGTGCGCCATTCAGTGGGTAGAAAGCCTGAGGTAAGGCTATGACTGAACATGGTACTTAGGTAGGGTGCCAGTTCATTCTGTAGTTCATGTAGAACGCAGCCTGGGATATTGTCAGGTCCCATGGATGCTGTGTTCTTGGCTTTGGAGAGTGTGTTTTTTACCTGTGCAGCCGTGATTATAGGAACTTTGCATTCTTCCGGTATAGAGATGGGCCCTTTAGGGGGTGAGAGGGGGGTAAAGTTAGCACTGAACCTATCTGCCAGGATGTTGGCAATATCAGTTGGTTCTGTATATTTAGTGCCATTGTGCTGTAACTCAGAGCAGATCTGAGTGTTCCCATTGAGATTCTTGACATAGCTATAGAATGCTTTGTGGTTGTCTTTAGAGTCAGTGGCAATTTTGTTTTCGTAACTAGCTTTGGAGGATTTTATGAGGGATCTCAGCTTCTTACTGAGGTTGACCAGGGAGTTCCTCTAGTCATGGGATTTTACTTTTTTTTCAACAGTTTCTTTCTTCTGTTGTAGAGTTTGTTTATGGCAGAGGACCACCAGATTGGCTTTCTTTTTTGGAGGATAACATCTTGGTTCTGTTAGGGATAGCATGATCCATGCACTCGTATAAGTGCTTATAAAGTGCATTTGTGTAGGATTCAGCAGTCATACCTCTATTGTCCATCTGCATGGGTGTCGTGAAGTTTGCCACTTCTGTCTTAAGAAGTGTGAAGTTGGCTTTGGAGAAGTTTTTTACGATGGTTTCCCTAATTGGGGGTGGGATGTGGACGTCTAGGCTGATTAGCTTGTGGTCGGATCTGACCAGTGAGGAATTAACCTCTGGTGTGGAACATTGTTTTCCTATGTTGGTAATGACCAGGTCTAGGATATTGCTGCCCCTGGTGGGGGTGTGAATAAGTTGATTCAAGGCATTGGAATTTATGAATTCTAGAAAATGTTGAGCAAAAGAGTTGGTACATGAGTAGTTTTCCCAGTTAATGGTGGGGTAGTTGAAATCGCCCATTATTAGGGTGTTGGGTTGTACCCTAATACTTTCCAGTGTATCAAGAAATGAGGAGTGAGAATCCTGGGGCATGGTGGGGGGTCTGTAGCAAGCTACAATTTGGATTGTGGTCTTGCCCAGAGTTAGTTGCACTTGGATAATCTCGGATGAATTATGCTGTGCAACTAGTCTGGAGGTGTGGATATCCTTAATGAATATGGACACACCTCTGCCTTTAGTGCTTCATTCTGGGTTAGGTGGCCGAAAGGTGTGGTATGAACTGTAGCCTGGTAATGCAGGGGTGCTCTCTGGAGCTTTGAACCAGGTCTCTGTCACTGCACAGATGTCAATGTTCTCCATTTTATGGAGTGCCTCGAGTGAGTGCATTTTGAGGCTTAGACTTCTAGCATTGAGTAGCATTACCCTCAGATTTAGCTTGCTTGTACCTGTTACGGTGGTGACTTTGTCATTTGAACTTTGCCTAAAAAAGGCACTATAGGGGTGGCAAGAACCTTAGCCAGTATCCGGAATCCTAAGGGCGACAGGTGCAGGCCATCTCTGGCAAAGCATCGTGGTCTGTCAATCATATTGTCCCAGGCAGACAAATACTGGATCCCCTTAGAATGACACCAGAAGCTTAGCCAATTGTTGAAGTCAATCATTTTGTCCTTGTACTGTGGTATAATTCTGGGTGATGGCAGGATGTTACTCAGGGTTAGGGTCATACCTGCCTGGCATACAAGATCGGAGAGCTCCTCTATGTCTCTTTTCATGTAGTCCAGGGAGGTACGTCTCAGGTCATTCACACCAACATGGACAATGACAGTGTCATATTTGTACTTATTGTGGAGTGACCTGAGTGCATGCATTATGTGGCGGATCCTGGCACCTGACAGGCAGCTGACAGTAACTTTCTCCTTGTTTAGTCTAGTGAGTGGAACATCAATGTGCCTGACTATAGAGTCACCTATGACTAGAGTGTTGGGTATGTTGTTATGCCTTATGGGCTATGGTTGAGTGGCACACTGAGTTTGTGGGCTATGTGTCATTTGGGTTGTGTTGGGGGGGGGTGGAGTTTGCTTGCGTTTATGCTTTGGATCTCCATGATGCTTGGGCAGGTTTTTTTTGAGAGCCTCCACGAATGTAGGTGTGTGTGTTTTGTGTTTCTATGTGTGTGTTTTGGTGGTGTAGGTTTTGAGGGACTATGTGATGAGTGTGGTGTGGTGCAAGTGTTTACCTTTTCCTCTTGACTGTCTAGTCCAGTCTTGGGTGAAGAGAGCTTTGCTTCCAGTTTGGCTATATAAGTGCATCTCTCACAGGTTGTACTGTTGGGTGGTAGGAGGAGAGGGTTGTCTGTATACATGAGGCAATTGCTGCATTGCCCCAATATGCCCAGATTCATCAGGTAGACAGGAGAAATCACTGGGAGCTGACCCTTAGACATGACTGGATAGGTGCTTATTTATTAAGTACTAAAAACAGACAAACAAGAAGGTATAAGCACTTTTGTTCCAAAAATAAAAGCAGGAACTTCATCAGATACAAGGAAATTAAGGAAGTAAACTGTTTTAAATAGGAAATCTTACATGATGTCACTTCCTGGATTAGTGAAAACCACTCCCAATTCTGAAACCGTCTTCTGGAACAGAAGTCTGAAACACTACACATAAATGTTTCAGCACAAAACAGTATAAATGTCAAAATATAAAAATATATAAAAATACATATAAAAAGTGATTGTGCAAATGTCAACACCCTAAACTACGGATTATAAACACAAGAATAAATATGTAAATATGTGTATATATAAAAATGTTTTTAAGATGCTTTTGAAAAAATATGTATGTATATAAAACATATAAGTAAAATATGCATACAGTTAAAAATCCATTAGGAACAAATGAATACATTTCATGTACATATACATATAACAGGTATGAAGGCCATAAAAAAAAAAATACCATATCCATATCTAAAGGGATCTATAGGAAGGGTCAGATGATTAAGTGTGGGGCATGTAAATTTTGTCCTTTCATTTTGGAAGCTATGTTATATGGGTTGGAGATAGTGGCATTGACAAAAAGGCAGGAGTCAGAGCTGGATGTGGCAGAGTTGAAGATGTTAAGATTTGCACTGGGTGTGACAAGGATGGACAAGATTAGGAATAAGTATATTAGAGGGTCAGCCTTTGGAGACAAAGCCAGAGAGGCAAGATTACGTTGGTTTGGACATGTACTGAGGAGGGATGCAGAGTATATTGGGAAAAAGATGCTAAGGATGAAGCTGCCAGGTAACAGGAAAATAGGAAGGCCTAAGATAAGGTTTATGGATGTGGTGAGAGAGGACATGCAGGTGGTTGGTGTGACAGACCAAGATGCAGAGGACAGGAAGAAATGGAAACCGTTGATCTGCTGTGGCGACCCCTAACGGGAGCAGCCAAAAGAAGAAGACGAAGATTTTGGTAGTCAGTAAATGTAAAATTAATAGAACAAAAATAAAAATAAAAATACCTGAGATGTGTAGTTGTTTAACTGAAAGAGTGGTCTAGTGTGCTTTTATGTTCCTTTTTCCCATGTTTTTATGTGGGGAAGATGGAACGTAAGCTTAAAAATAGGATCAGCGAGCACCGTAGGAATAAAAGGGATGCTAGTGAAGTGAATGCACTTGCTAGACACATTAGTGAGTACAACAATCACCAGTTCAAATTTGTAGTACTTGAAGTCCAACAAAGACATAATGGGGGGGGGGGGGCAGCTTGGTCATATTTACTCAAAAAAGCTGAGTTGCTATGGCAATTACGACTTGATGCCACTCATTGGCCAGGCTTAAATGACAGCCTTTCCATAAGCAATCTGCTTAAATTGAGGGCTCTTGAGAGGTGAAACATTCCCTTTAGATATGGATATGGTAATTTATTTTATGGCCTTCATACCTGTTATATGTATATGTACATGAAATTTATTAATTTGTTCCTAATGGATTTTTAACTGTATGCATATTTTACTTATATGTTTTTATATACATACATATTTTTTTCAAAAGCATCTTAAAAGCATTTTTATATTTGCACATATTTACATATTTATTTTTGTGTTTATAATACATAGTTTAGGGTGTTGACATTTGCACAGTCAGTTTTTATATATATTTTTATATATTTTCATATTTTGATATTTATACTGTTTTGTGCTGAAACATTTATGTGTAGTGTTTCAGACTTCTGTTCCAGAAGACTGTTTCAGACTTGGGAGTGGTTTTCACTAATCCAGGAAGTGATGTCATGTAAGATTTCCTATTTAAAACAGTTTACTTTCTTAATTACCTTGTATCTGATGAGGTTCTTGCTTTTATTTTTGGAATGAAAGCACTTATACCTTCTTGTTTGTCTGAATAAAGAAAGCGTCCTTGTACTGAATTGTACTGAACTGAATGTGTTGGCCTGATTTAAAGCACACATTAGAATATTTCAGGGCTCACTGGCTCTCATTGTCTGCATACTGCTTGTGCAACAATTTTCTTGGTGGTTTGTGCATTTTTAAGCTCTAAATCATTTGTGAGAGATTTGGACACACATGTTGACAGCAACCTTACTTTTGATCAGCATGTCTCCACAGTGGTAAGGAAGGCCTTCTACATTGTTCACCTCATAAGCAATGGCATGACTTCCAGAACAAAAGAGGTTATAACCCCCCTGTATAGAGTACAATGCTCCCTTTGGTATGTACCTAAACAGGCACCTGCAGCAACTGGAGAGACCTCAAAGGTTCCTCACAAAGAAAATTCAGGGTATTCAGCACATGTCTTATGTGGACAGACTGAAATCACTGTATTGTATAGACTACTCAGAGGTGACCCGTGCCTTGCAACCTCTAATCTTGCTTTAATGGAATTGCTGCAAATTTGTAAGACAAGTGATACATGATTCACTCGCTCTAGGGACCTTAACCTAGCATGTAACATCAACAGGACTTGGTGCAGAGATAGATATGTCTCCCAGAGGTTGCCTCTCCTCTGGAATAAACTTCCAATACAGGTTAAACAGAGCTCCTAGTTAACCCTTTTTAAGCATAACTTGGACGATTGGATAGGAAACTGCAAATTCACTTCAGGGGTTTCACCTGTGTCCCTCTTGGATAGGGGAGTCAGTGCTGATTTAGATCTGCTTATAACATAGACCATAACTCTAGACCCTTAAGGGAACAAGAGTTGAACTTGGCTAGGCTTGTAAGAGCCCTAAGGCCATTAGCTTAATAACCTCCTATGAACCTATGAACCTATGCTACTTATTTATTTATGATGTATCTATCTATCTATCTATCTATCTATCTATCTATCTATCTATCTATCTATCTATCTATCCATCTATCTAATTATCTGCCTACCTACTTACCTATCTACCCTATCTGAAAGTAGAACACTGATCAAAGTGGACCTTTTTCAGTCTCAGCCTGGAGCATACATTGATTAGAACATGATAGCATAAATAGAGGTCTAGAACTAAAATTGCAAACAATATAAAATGACACTGACCATTGCAAAATTTAAATGGACAAAGACATACATATCACACTTCTATGGGACCACTGGGAAAATAATGGCAGGACAAATAAAAATGTAAGTTGATTATGACTGTTTCCTACACATGATAGAGTAGAGAAGAATTTAAATGTTCACATTCTGATCAAAATTTTTAACCTTATTTGTTTATTTATTGATTTAGTTACTTATTTTTCTGAATTTAAACATTTTGAAGACTGAGGTTCATCACTTAGTCTATTATAATATATTAAAGTTACATAGTAGTGCTATGCAATATAGTCCTGTTCTATGTGGTGTATGTAAATGTATCTATTTTATATACAGCTATACTGACTGTGGCACAGATGCAAACACATACCCCTAGATTTAATAAACTTAGTGTAGGCGTAGTATAGAGCCCACACAGAATGCTACCATGTTCGAATACATGGTTCCCTCTCAGCAGTGCACCATGCATATTAATCATGGCACACTGCCAAGGGAGAGGCATGAAACATGGTTATTGAATTAGTGTAGGGAGTAGGATGCTAACTGTGTCCACAGATAACTAACACACTCCCTGCACTGTCCAATTGTATTATAGCAATGTAATTTAATTTTTTTTTAAAAAAGCATGTTTGCCCAGCGCAGAACTAAGCAGTGCTAAGCAGTGCTAAGACACCAGACATCTAAAAATAGAAACCAGATATCATTAATTATTTATGTAAAGGTCAAGTTTAAGCATAACTGAGTGGTTTTGCGAGGCGCGGTGCAGTGCTCTGCACTGCTTAAAGGTAGCTCAGAGGCATACGTAAAGGTATAGCAAAAATTCCACATATCTACAGAGCTAAATAGATAGATTTATAGCCTCAAGTGCAGTAGGTGCAGGGTGTGAATACATGGAAGGGCAAGTTAACATTTTTGTTTGAAATAGAAATTATGCAAGTTATTTTTAAAAACTGGCCTGCTGTGCTTAGCTATGCTCTGCTAAAACCTGCTAAGCACTGCATAAACAAAATAATGGCTGGTAATGTTTATCCACTGCTTGGCACTGCTTGACTGGTTTGCACACTGCTAAGCACTGCCAAGCACTAAGTACTAAGTACTGCTTATCTCAGCTGTGCTGGTTTGCACAATGCTAAGCGACACGGCACAATTTTAAATATTGCCCAATGGAGTGTAAGGGTGGGAAAACAGGCTATATTAAGCCCAATAGGCAGGAATACAGCATAATGCTTTGGAGTTCTGTCTCTGAAGGATACAATGGCAGGCGTTGGAGAGGGTTCACACTTCCGGGTGCAGCATTGGGGCATTCAGGAGTCTAGGGTCATGGCTGGACTCCTTGTAAAAAAAAAAAATATATGAGGGCCGACTGATGCAGGGATGTTACCAGGGCTCAGAGTGCAAGGCAGAGGTCAGGGACCAGCTGGTGAGGGACCTCACCAGTGCAAATGGTATCCCCCTCACAGGTGAGCAGTGTTGTCACCACCATGATGACCTGAAAAGATGGAAGGGGGCTCTCTTGGACACCTGGGTCCAAATATTATGGGCTGGGAATGTCATACATGTATGCAAGTACTATTACCTGTGTTTCACCAATATCTATTCTTGAATGTCTGCTGAACTGGTATACATAATGGTATGCTTCTCTCCCAACAGCTGCAGAGGAGAGGGCTCTCAATATCAAGGTGCATGCCAGGTGTTTGGCCAGGTTGTGCCGTGAGTGTGTTGAGTACATATGTAGTTTGCTATCTATAGTCAAATAAGCAAGAAAGACTAAATCTTTAACTGTAATTAGGTATATACAGTTAAGACTGTATTGCAATGAATGTGGACTTACACCTGTACTGCAAGAAGTGCATACTGCCAACTGTAGTGCCATAAGCAGGGAAGATTAAAGCATCAACCATAATAAAGTATATGCAATACAGTTTATAGTGCGATAACTGTGGAATTACAGCTATATTGCAACACCTGCATAATGACAGCTGTTGTGCAATAAAAACTTGAAACTATACCAGTACCTGATTGAAGGTATCTCTGATAAAGTCTGTTGTCCAATGACTGTGGAAGTAGGGCTGTTTTGCAATAAATCAATTATGACATCTGTTCTGCAATAAAAACATGAAATGATATATCAGTACCTGCATGAAGGTATATCTAATAAAGTCTGTTGTGCAATATTTGTAGGGTCAGAGCTGTTTTGTAAGAAATTACTTATGAAAAATGGTCTACAACAACACATGGACCAATAGCAATAACACCAAGATAAGTCATGTACATCAGGATTTTCTTATTTTCACCATTGCATGTCAGCTACAAGCATTCAGGCTGTAAGGTACTGTGCTACAGTCAGGTATAACAGTGTAATAGTTGTAGACTGCAAATAATAACCCTAAATCAGATATTGTTTGTTGACTTCACAGATATTTCAACACACTAATAATGTATTGTGTACACCTGCATTCTATGTAGTAACGTATAGTTTACTTACTCTCTGTCATGCTTAAATTTCATGCATGTGTGTTCAACTGTCACTGCAGTCTAGTATAAAACTGTACTAATATTACCAGGTCATATATTGGTGCCAGGTGAGCTCTAGGCAAATATCAGTCAGTCAGTAATCAGTAGTGACTCAATAGCTCAGTTTTCTAAATGCATGTATGAAGTACATTTTTGCCACACACAGACCAGGGTTCAAATCCAGTGCTATGTAGCACTAAATATACCAGTATCAGTCACATAATGTTTACAGATATTCTCTCCACAGGAACAACAGGTAAATGGGTGAGGTGACCCATATTATGAGTAAATTATTGTGTGTTTAGATGTCACAGACTGTTAACAATCATTACCAGGAATGTGAAAATACAGCATAAAATAAAGAAAATAATTATAATAATAATAAAAGAAAAAAAAAGAAATAAAATGTGTAAACTTTGTATGGCTCATGCCTGAAGTGTCTGTTAAAGGTGGCAACAGTCAATTAATACATTTGATGCAGATGTCCTCTGCAGTCACTGATATTGGGTTCTATCCCCATGCCTGCCAAGCAAGACATGATAGCTGTTTACTCTCTGTACTGTACACATACATGTCTGTCAAGTGTCACGCTGTCATGGAATGCAATTACTAATGAATTACAAGTGCATAACCCCTCTGTCACAGATGTACCATCAACAAGATTATGTAAATAACAAAGTAACACTACAGCAGCCCACAGTACACTTTAGTAGTTATATAGCTACACCTGATGTGTGCGGTGGTGGTGCTGCGGTAGCGTTGTTGCCTCACAGTAAGACGTTGTCCTGTTCGATTCTCAGCTAGAGCATCTTCTGTGTGGAGACATGCGTGAATGGGCGTACCTTTGTTGAAGGCTGGGCGTCAGGGTCGGCAACTTGGCATGTAAAAATCTACTGCCAATCATTAGCGGACCGGAGTTCCGCTGTGGCGACCCCTAACCGGGAAAAGCCGAAAGACACAACATAGGTACACCTGATGTGCAAGTGTTCTGTGTAGTTGTGCACCTGGAGTTGTTACTACTTGGCCCATGCAGATAGCTTGAGAGGTATGTATGTGTTATAGCATCTATAGGGAACTTTTATACATAAATAAAGGACAGATATGTAGAGTAGATAGCAGTACTGTCATTCAACTATATAGCCTATAATGGTATTAATGGACTGTATTTCTCTCTCTCTCTCCCACCCCTTATTGTCATATATTTATTATTGTTATTCATTAGTTATGGTTTACTATTAACATATGTCGTTCCAACTTTATTTTGGGGCATGTGTTTTATTAATGTTATGTATTACAATGGTTGCATATTAACATATCTTGTTGAATTACCTATTCTGTTGGCCTTATGTCATAACTGTTACTGGCATGCTGTTAATATACTGACTGTTCTGTTATTTATTGTTGTGTTTCACATAATATGCATTGAAATGTTATGGGGTTATTTCCAATGTTCTGGCATGCTGTTATTATTAACAATGTTTTGTTCATAACTAACTTATATGTATTACTTTACCTCCATAACCACAGCACATCAGGGTAGGCTGGTTCCTGCTAATCTGCCTACCCTACCTCAGATGGCCTTGGCACCAGGTCCTAGCATGGCAGTGGTGCCCCCTTTGCAAACACTGCACCTCTTTCAGGTGGAACTGCCTCAGTGGATGGGCCCCATCCCCACCCCGGGAGCAGTGGCAGAGGGGGGTAGTCACCCAGGCTCAACTACCGGCCATGTTGTGCAGGATTGTTCATAGAACCTATGAACATCATCTGCACTGGACTGAGGACAGATTGGACAACCTGGTAGGGCCAGCTGGCCTTGGCACTCCGCTTCCAGCACAGCCACCTTTGGGGCAGTGAAGAGCAGTGTCCACTGCCCATGGGTAGGGATATCAGTCATGCTGATGCAGTCTGGAGGCACATACTCCTCAGATTCCACAACACCCTCCCCATCCAAGGTGTTTACCCCCTTCATGTGTCCCTTAGGGTTCGGTCCTGGGTCCTCTCCTGTTTGGTATCTACTTCTCTGAAGTTCAGGCCAAAATGAAGGGACTCTGGCTGACAAAGTTCACAGATGATTGCAAGTTAAGAGCTATTATTAACTCCCCAAGTGATGTTGACATCCTGCAGAAAGGCCTCAATGAGACCAATGACTGGTGTCAGAACCATGGCCTTAAGCTCAATGCTAAAAAATGTGTCTTTATCCCCTTTGGGAAAAACCCAGTTCCCTTGAATTACCACATTGATGGTAGTCAACTGAACACAGAAGGTGTAAGAGATCTGGGAACACAGGTTGACAGCAACCTCTCTTTTGACCACCGCATTGTCACTGTGGTCAGAAAGTCCTTCTATGTGACACATCTCATTACAAAGGGTTTTGCATCCAAGAAGAAAGAGGTCATTGTCTCCCTCTACTCTTCCCTCATTAGGTCAGTAATCAAGTACAATGCTCCATTTGGCATGTACCTTACTAGACACCTGCAACAGCTGGAGAAGCCGCAAAAGTACCTCACAAAGAGGATTCTAGGTCTTAAACACTTGTCCTATATGGACAGACTCAAAAAACTCCAACTATTCTCTGTCTCATATCCCCTACTAAAAGGTGATCTCTGCTTGACTTACAAAGCCATGTCTGACCCAGCTCTGTTAGAAATGCTACATCTAAAGAAATCCCAATCGCTCCGCACCATATGGTCTAGAAGGGTCTATATTAGAACATCGAAGTTTCACAACTTCAAATGTTCTAATATCGACCCCTATTCAGCGAACGCTGAAAATAGCAAAGCTGCGGAACACCAAATTTCTTCCTAGGGAAGGAATTCAGTTGGCCATTCCTGCGGCTTCGCTATGTTCAGCAATGTGGTGGAAAGTAATGAGTCAGTATCAGGTAAGTGTGCGATTGTATGCACATGACGGTTAGGGCGCTGGGTAGGTGAGTTAGGGCTAGGGCGCACGTCAGGTAAGTGTGCGATTGTGTGGACATGAGGGTTAGGGCTGGGTAGGTGAGTTAGGGTTATGGTGCGGGTGAGGTGAGTGTGCAGTAGTGACGTACCTTAGGGTTAGGGTTTGGGTTAAGGTAAGTGGATAGCTAGTGGTGTGTGTGCAGTTCAGTGTAGGGTTAGATGTAGGATTTTAGGTGTATGTGTGTGGATTGCTATTTGTTTGGTGTGTTTATGTTGTGTGCATGTGTGTCAGAACAGCAAATTTTTTCCCTGGGAAAAAATTCACTGTTCTGCATGTTCGATATTGTCAGCGTTCGCTAAATAGTGGTCAATATTAGAACGTTCGACATTTTAAAAAGTCTAAAATTCTAATATAGACCGACTTTAGAGACCTCAACCTCATTACCACAATCAACAGAACATGCTGGAGGGACAGGTTCATAACCCAGAGACTGCCCATGCTATGGAACATGTCAAGCAGAGCACCTCAAGAAATCTTGATGAGTGGATGGGAAATAGAAAATTCACACCGGGGATCACTCCAGTAGCTCTACTCAACAGAGGCACTAGGAACTAAGGTTGGGTGGCATGATGCCAGGCTAATCCTATGGGCTAGGCTTGTAAAGGCTCCAGGGCCATTAGCCTAGTACACACCTATGAACCTATGAACCTATGATGGGTGTAGAGACATGCAGCAGAATCTGTCACAGCACACAGGGACATTACCCAGTATTGCTACTATCTTGGTGATAGCCACACATGTATGGTGTTGCCAAACTGTGGGGTATTATGTGTGAGGGAGCAGTCGATAGTGCTGATGATGGTGGCCATAGTGAGGCACAGGTGGGCAGTGCCTGAACCTGTCCCAGAGGTTGACATCCCTCTTCTGCCCCCATTGTCCCTGCACACAGTCAGTATGTCCACACATATACCCAGTCACCAGAGGCCACAGATGTTGGACAGTCAGAGGGTGGTGACACAGTACAGGACAGTGTGAGAACTATGGCGTCAGTGAGTGTAGACACTGGCCATAATCAGAGAGCTGGTGAGGTCCCACACAGGCAGATTGACAGGGGTGCTCGAAGGAGGACTGCTGCCCATCCACCTCCTGTTGCAGGTGTCACATTGCAGGTCACTCACAGCATGTTTCAGGCTGTCATGGAGGCACAGGCATGATCTGAACACAACATCAGATGGATGCTTAGGGTTATGGATGCAGCATAGTCTAACATCCATGACTGCCTCCACCACATTGATGATGCTATGGAATGTTTCACTGATGTAGTGGGCAGACGGTGGTATGAGACAGTGTCTGTCTTTGAGTGCTCGTTGTCTGTTCTGAAACTTGTGGTTGGAGTTGCACGTTGGACACATGGACATAGGCCAGTAACAACATCTGCTGGGATTCCATGTGGTAGTGCACACTCACAATCCTGTAGTGACAGTACCTCTAGCACTACAGAGGGAAGTGTGCTGTCCACACCACAATCAGGTTGGCCATGGGCATATGGTTCTAGGTGGTCCTGTGGAGGACACAGGTCCAGCAGACAGCAGTCACAGTCAGGTACTAGCACCACATCTGACCTTAGGAATGGTGCTGCCTTCGCTACTCCTGGTAAAGCCAGTTTCCATGTTCATGGCCAGAGATGGTGAACTGTCCACTCTACCATGTACAGTCCACAGCTGTCCACCATTCACATGTGTAGGGCTAGCACTGGTCTTGACTGTGTACACACACACACATTCCAACACTACTGTAGCATGCAGGTCACCTACAGACACACACAGCACATCTCCAAGGCCCATGTAACCAGCACCTCTTCCTGACTCACACACATGCTGTCAACTGTTTGGCACAGCCTAGGCCTGTGGCACCCCTACACCACACCCTGTGCATGTGATGATATCTGTGCCACATTGCTGCCATCCATGCCATCGATGCAGGGACTTGCATATATGTGTCTGATGCAGAGTGACTATATAACTTTACATGTGTTTGTGTAGTGCAATAGTGTTTTACCATGACAGTTGTTATGGAACATGACAGGTACTGTATGCGGGCATGTGTCAGGGCTACACATCAAACGTTATGTATCTTTGTTGCCTAATGGTACACTGGCAGTAGTGTTACAGAATGACAGGTGTGTCATGGACCTGTGTATGTTATTGTCCCAGGAGTCTGAGCAGTTCAACTATGGACATATGGTGGTAATACAGTGGCACAGGATGGCAAGGCAGCATGGCAGATATATGACATCAGCAAGGTATGCCAGCATACGTGCATGGCTCCCTAAGTGCATATGTGTAGAACAGAGTGTCAGGGACAATGAGGACAGTCAGACTAATCATGATTTCATACCCTGTGACACATCCTACTACCCTTGATACATGTCACCTGGGTATTTTGCTTGTCCAACTCTAGATGGTGGTGGACATCAACTATGCTTATGTAGACGAGGGAAATTTAGGGCCAGCAGCTAGTCACAGGGCCATAAAATGCATACCCAATACACATGGGGTAGGCCACATGGGCATGTCTCTGGTGCTATAAGGGGACATATTTACACACACACAAGTTAGATGCTGTGAGATTAGAACCCCCAATTATCTTGTATTGTACACTATAGCTCACAGTGCTTATTGCATGTACCATGCTGTTTATCTAATATTACACTGTCAGCCAGTGCTCTTAAGGTGGATGACATCAGCAGACTTTGCAACAGAGGGCAATGTTGAGGCCAGCAGCTAGTCAGTGGGCATAAAATGCATAACCATTGTACAGAGGTAGCCCATACAGGCTTGTCTGAAGTGGTGCATGGGGATATATTTACACACACACACACACACACACACACACACACACACACACACACACACACACACACAAACACACACACGCTGGATATTGTGAGATTAGAACCCTTACCTATCTAGCCATGCACACTATAGCTTGCAGTATGTATCACATGTGCCACAGAGTTTTTCTGTTGTTAGATTGTTAGCCAGTGCTCTTAAGGTGGATGACATCCACAGGCCTTGTAGTGGAGGGAATGTAGGGGCCACCAGCCACTCACAGGGCCATAAAAAATATACTATTGCATGGAGACAGCCCATATGGGCATGTCCATAATGCTGTGAGGGGATATATTGATGCACACACACGCACACACACACACACACACACACACACACACACACACACACAGTTGGAGGATGTGAGATTAGAACTCCTATCTATCTAGTATTACACACTACAGCTCACAGTACCTATCGCACGCACCACAGGTTATGTCTGTTGTCTATGTTGATACAGGTACAGTACCTGTGGAGTACACAAAGTGGCCTTGTGTTAGACAGCATGAGTGGCTTACAGAGTGCTTGGTACAGTTATTGTAACTAGTGTCCTAGTAGTGTGACACCTGGTAATATCCCTGCTATGTGTATACACTTGCCAGTCTAGCCAAATGTGGCTGTTTGCAGCTTGATAGGCAGACATGTGGCCAGGGCCCACAGGCTTAGGGTTCTGTGGATGAGTGGATTATGTACTATTGTGCCCTTGGTCTGGTGCCATCGGACAACTATTGTGATGTGTATGTGCAAATAACCCCAGCATTCAGGGGTATGTGGGAACATTCATACATCCCTGTCCATATATATTTCAATCTGTATAACAGGGTTGTCTCCTTAAATGTAGTTGTGTGTGTCAGTAATGTAAATATGTTATGTAGAAGTATGTGGGGAATCTATGTATCATTGTATTTTACACAGCTATATATACATCTTGTTATATATATATATATATATATATATATATATATATACATAGATAGATATATGCCACATACTGATAGAGACACTAATCAAGCATGAGAGGGAAAGGGAGAGACAGATATGTATACGTAGCTGTATGTATGTATGTATGTACATAACAGGTATTTGGGCTGTATAGGCAACAGACTTGGGCTCAAGTTAGCTAAGCATAGGAGTATGCCCAGCATGATTGTCAGTACGTACAAGGTGACTCCAGGCCAGCGCTACCTGTACTCCAGTCTGGGATTATTGTGTGCTGCAAGCCATTAGCTGCTGCACCTGTTACCACAGTACTGCAGTTGCCTGATATTGTCCAGTGCATTCCCTGGCTGTTTGCTGACCTTAATATGTGATTAATATCTCACAACTGTACAGAGCTTCACAGACTGTCCAGACTTTTGCTGCATATTTTTGGCGCATTTCACATAACACTGTGGTTTTCTGGCAAAGTAGTGGCAAATCAGTGAAGAGTGCAGTAAATAAATAATGACAGAAATTTGAGTTTCGGACTCCATGCACATCAGGAGTCATGCTAATGCAGAACCTGTTATTCTATCGACATTCAACGTTTGTAGGAGAAAATATTTTAAACCTGTCCCAAGCTGTGGGCCTTGATCCCACTTTTATTAATTTAATTTGGCCAGATTTCCTGCTGTAAGAGGTTGAGAGGTATGATGTGACTGGAGTACATGGTAAAAAAAACACACATAGGGTGACAGTCTGCACACCTCTCCCTGTACAAGTTTTTGCAGACTGTCCAGCATTTCGCCCCATATGTCTGCTGTGTTCCTCATACATTTGTGGTTTCCTGGTGCTATACTGTACATCAGTCACTGACTTGTTGTACCTACTGACACATTTAACTGATGGCCTTTACATCCTACAGCTAATCTGACCTGTTGTTACTAGTCACCTGCTAGGTTACTCAGAGCGTGTATAATGGCTGTCTGTAGGTATGGCCCTTTGTGCCCCCATTCACTCTGGCTTTGTCCAGCTTTCTTGCAGTAACAGATTGAGGGGTTATTGGGACTACCACCTTATGAGTACCTCACATGCAAAAGATGTTGGATGCTACCAGATTCGAACCATCAGCACCATCACACATGCTACTGTCCCTGGCCCACTGAGCCATACCAGCCATCAGACAGAAAGGTTTCCTTCCTCACACTATCAACAAGATTAAAGGAATTGTCTGGTCTGGTGTATATCATTGCAGACTTACTGTTGCAGCAGTTGTATGGGAACACTGATGTGTTTGGGGAGGCGGACAGACAGCCTATGCTCTGCTGGTATAGACACTCATGTGACTCTCCTGTGACCCCACGCTTTGGCATTTTCCTAGAATACTGTCGTGGAGTTTCCAGCCATGTGGCCTAGTGGCTATTATGTGGCACATACTAGTGAACAGAGTACCTGTTCTCCCAAGTGGCTGTTAGAACTGTACAGGTAGCCCAGTAGCCCACTATAGATCTCTGCAAATAGCCCAGTAGCACACTATATATAGCCCACTATATTGCAGGTAAATACATATGTTACCATATTGTAGTGCCAATTACAAGTGGTATACAGGAGAGTGACTTACCATGTGAATGCAGCAGTTGACAGACCTGTAGTTCTGGGCTGACTCTGCCTGATGCACACAGCCCACAGCCAATACATGGTGAGGTATAGGTTGTGTGGCCTGGTTGGCATAATTTTTACTGATATGTATGCAAATTGGAGTAAGTATGGTGTCAGTCCCTAGGGTCCTAGATTGTCAGTAAATGTGCTATACGTTGTCTCTTGGCCATGGCCAGGGCATATTGGGCATGCCTATGTCTGCCTACAGGGATAGCCTCAGGGGGTTCCTCCTCTGAGTCTTCCTATAAATGCTGCTGTAGTGATGTAGGCACTGGTGGTGGTGGGGCTGTGTATCCCTTCTCTTTGCTGATCCTGCTGCAGCTGTTTCCACAGGATCATATTGTGTAGCATGGCACATACTGTGAACATCTGTGCACATGTGACTGGAGAGTACTGCAAGGCTTCACCAGATATATCAAGGCATCGGAACTGTGACTTCAACAGCCCAAACGCATGCTCTATGATGTTCCTGGTTTGTGTGTGTGTCTCATTATGGGATTCTTTGGTGTGTGGGTATGCATTTATGATGGGTGTCATCATCCACATTTCCATTGCATAGCCAGCATCCCCAGGTAAATGGCCGTGTGGGATGTTCCCCTTAGCAAACATCTGGTACAGCTATGATGCATGCCAGATATGGGAATCATGATAACTGCCAGGGCTATCAGCACACACATTCATGATAATGCCCTGGGCATTGCACATGACCTGGCAGTTGATGGAATGGTACCTTGTGGTTGACATAGATTCTACCATCTTCATCGGGTGGTGCCTCGATGTGTACATGAGTGCAATCTATGGCACCCAGTACCTCAGGGTAATGTGCTACATGGTGGAAGCGTCACATACTTCTGGCCTGTCCTCAGAGGTGTGGGGAAAATAAATGTGCTCACTGGCATGTGGTAGTATGACATCCAGGAACTGCTTGATTACCCTGGAAGCAGATGCCTGTGAGACCCCCATCACATCCCCAATTGTTCTTTGGAAAGTACCGGTAGCTAGTATCCTAATGGTTGCACATACCTTTGTTTCCACTGGGACAGGTTCCCCTCTATTGGCTCTGAGTCTGAGTTGAGGGTGGCAAAGCTCACTGAGTTGCTGTAGTATGTCCCTATCCACCCTGTAGCACTCTACAATCTCCAGCTCATGTAGTTCCTGGTAGGTTACCCTGTGCCTGAACACTCTTCTCCTTCTGAGTCTAGGTCTATGGTCAGCATCAGCAGCAGCTGCATTCACCTTAGCATCTAGCACATACATATGTAGCAGACCTGCAGCCCTTAGCATTCTCTAGGTTAAAATTTCCAAATCTGTACTCCAGTTGAGCACTATAGCATGCCATGCAAACCCGAGCCGCAAAGATAAACAAAGCTTAACAGTCAGTAGACACACCCTCATGGATGGTCGCAATCAGCATAGCTGCATGCCATGCAAACATGCTCAAACTGGCTGAAACCCATGCCCCTAAGGTAAACAAAGCTTAGCAGTCACCAGACGCACACCCCCCCCCTGCTGAGCAGGGTGACATGCCACGCAAACAGGTGCCGCTGAGCTCCAATGACCTTAAAAGTTTGCAGGCATGCCCTCTTTTGATGTCAGCTACCTCTTCTGTGGACACCAACTTGGTTCTGTGCCTACACGGATGGGATCTGTGGACACAGATACCCATTTGTGCTATTCAGTAACCCCAGCTCATTTGCATACAGATCCATGCAAAGTACCTGGTAATTACACAGTTTCAGGCCCTGCCTTGTTCTCAACCACCACAGTCCTACATTGTACATACTCCACACAGGGTCCTGTAATGCATTACTGTTACATGCTCACAAATTCTGTTTTTTATAATATTTTTATTGTTTTTTTTTCCATAACAGCATGTTTGCACACTGCGGTGTGCCACTCAAACATACCCAGGGTATTAAAAAAAATTATTAAACATTATTTTCCATACAGTTTTGGACACAGTGGTTACCTTTGCACATATCTGTGTCCTCTATACTATTTCTGCCACTGTAACTACACTTTTACATCCCCTGGTGTCATTTTTACATCCTGTACACATAATTTTTCTGTGTACATTACAGACACAAACACGGGGTATGCACAACTGCCTAATCTGCTTGCAGTATACCTGCCCCATTTGCATGCATTTCACCTGCTTATGAGGTGATTTGCATGCCAAGAACACTTCCGCGTTCGCACACCCATGCATGCTCCTCAGCTCCGTTTACTGGATCGCACATCTGCTTACTTCCATGGAAGCACCGTGCCACTATGCCTACACAGCAAATAGGTCTGTGTAGGCTTTATTAAATTCCCTCCAAAGTCTTTTCTACATGGGGCAGTGTGTTGTAAAGTTCAGGAAAAACACAACAGACCAGCTCCTATTCCAGTGAAATTTCTGCCCTTCTATCTCAAATGTTACATTTTGATGCATCTCGAAAAGATGGATGGTGCACACATCAGTTACACAGCATAAATAATAATGCTACTGTAATTATAAGACATCCATGCAGTG
The DNA here is from genome assembly GCF_019279795.1 of Protopterus annectens. Classification (NCBI taxonomy): domain Eukaryota; kingdom Metazoa; phylum Chordata; order Ceratodontiformes; family Protopteridae; genus Protopterus; species Protopterus annectens. The sequence continues at coordinate 478,457,573 of NC_056734.1, forward strand.
TATTGAAGTTATCTGACAGAAGACCATTATGATAAATTTACAGAGGTGCTATAGAAGGAGAGTGTGTGCTCCTGCAGAAGCTCAGCTTGTTATCATGTCAGTGGTAGTGTTAGCAAATAATAGGAAGTGTGTGTGTGTGTGTGTGTGTGTGTGTGTGTGTGTGTGTGTGTGTGTGTGTGTGTGTGTGTGTGTGTGTGTGTGTGTGTGTGTGTGTGTGTGTGTGTGTGTGTGTGTGTGTGCATGCACATATGTGTATATGAGACACTGTCCAACACACACACACAGATCCAATATGCAAAAACATACACACAGATATGGTGCCTCTTGAAATTCCAAGAATGTAACTTGAATGCTCAGAAGGGCAGAATTAACAGTGCAGAACGGGGAAATATATACTTCATCCAAGGAAACAGTACCATGAAAGAAGTAAATAGCAGGAGTGGGGTTGAGTGTGCAAAGTCCCATAAAATGGGATGACATGCTCGACAAGCCACGATGCTTCACTAGGAGCAGCATGCACCTGTCACCCCTGGGCTTTCGGATATTGGCAAAGGCTTTTGCTACCCCCATAGTGCCTTTTTTAGGCAAGGCTCAAAAGACAAACCCACCTCCATAGGTATCATAAGGGATAAGAAACTAAGAGTAATGCTACTCAATGCCAGAAGTCTAAACCTCAAGATGCACGCACTCGAAACTCTCCTTAGCATGGAGAACATCGATATCTGTGCAGTAACAGAAACCTGGTTCAAGGCTCCCAAGACCACCCCAGCACTACCAGGTTATACCTCATACCATGCTTTTTGGCCCCAAAACTTGGACCGAACCACAAAAGAAGGGGGAGTATCAATATTCGTCAAAGATACCCACACTTCCAGGTTGGTGGCACAGCACGAAGCATCAGAGACTATCCATGTGCAACTAACAGTGGGTAAAACTGCCTTCCAGTTTATAGCCTGCTACAGACCACCCTCCCAAACCCGGGAACCCCACTCGGCCTTCCTGAGAACACTGGAAAATATGAAGGTCCCTCCAAACACCATTATATTGGTTGACTTCAGCTACCCAAATATAGACTGGGAGCATTACTCTAGCTCCAACACCCTAGCCCAAAGATTCCTAGAATTTATAAACTCAAATGCTATGGAACAACTTGTTACCACTCCCACAAGAGGGGAAAACATGCTGGACCTGATCATCACCAACATGGGGACTCTATGCTCAAGACCAGAAGTGTATCCCTCACTGGTAAGATCAGACCATAAACTAATCTCACTGGATATTCACATCCTGACTCCACCCCCTGCCCTGAAAACCACAGTGAAAAACTTCTCTAAAGCAAATTTCACACTCCTCAAAACCGAGGTGGAATCCTTCAAAGCCCCCGGGCCTGTGGAAAATACGGCCAAGACCACAGAATCCTTTATAAATGCATTCTATGAACACCTTCAGGAATGCATGGATCATGCAATCCCAAATAAAACCAAGACCCAATCCTCCAAAGGCAGACGTCCTGTCTGGTGGACCCCAGCCATAAACAAACTATACAATAGAAGGAGGAAGCCACTACATGATAGAGCAAAATCCCAAAATGGGAAGGCGTCTCTGATCAGTATTAGCAAAAAACTACGGGCACTCATAAAATCGTCTAAGGCCAGCTTCAACAGAAACATTGCACAGCACACTAAGGATAATCACAAGGCTTTCTTTAGTTATGTTAGGAACCTGGGTGGGAATTCCCAGATATACTCAGAATTAGTCCAAAATGACAAAAAATACAGTGAACCCACAGACATTGCCAACATCCTAGCTGACAGGTCCAGCGCAAACTCCCCGCCCCTCCCCACCAAAAGGGCAAATATCTATCCCAGCAGAGTGCTGCCCCCCGACATCTGAGATGCTCAGGTAAGAGCTGCCCTCTCCAAAGCAAAAAACGCAGCATCAATGGGACCAGACGGTGTCCCGGGCTGTGTCCCACATGAACTCCAAGAAGAGCTAAACCCAAACATAAAACTACTGTTCAATCTCAGCCTTACTACAGGATATGTACCCAAAGAGTGGCATACAGCAACAGTGGTCCCTCTCCACAAAGGTGGTGCCTCAACAGATCCTGGAAACTATTGCCCCATAAGCCTGACTAGCTTGGTCTGCAAAGCTATGGAAAGGATCATCATGGACCTCATAAATAAAGATATTGGGGACCTACAGACACTGGATCCTACCCAGTTTGGCTTTGTTAAGGGCAGATCCTGCCTCTTAAACCTGGCCGATTTCTTTGAAACAGTCACCAAGGCCATTGACAAGGGGAAGGTGGTCCACACAGTCTACCTGGACCTCGCAAAAGCCTTCAATACAATACCCCACTCGGGCGTTATAGATAAGCTCACCAGCTTAAATATAAACCCCTATGTCACTAGATGGGTTGCAAACTGGCTCAAGGACAGAACTCACATGGTTAGAATTGCTGGAGCCATGTCGGACTCCAAACCAGTTACAAGTGGCATCCCACAAGGCTCAGTCCTGGGACCTCTCTTGTTCGGTATATATTTCTCGGAGGTACAGGCCAACACGGAAGGACTGTGGCTGACCAAGTTCGCAGATGACTGCAAACTGGGCACCATAATCGACTCTCCAGCCGACACAAGCATCCTCCAAAAGGGCCTCATAGAAACGGACAAATGGTGCCAGAGCCATGGCCTCAAGCTAAACGCCAAAAAGTGTATAGTCATCCCCTTAGGCAAAAACAAAGTGCCCACAAATTACCACATAGGTGGTAATCCATTAAGTACAGAAGAAGTAATTAGGGACCTGGGGACACAAGTTGATAGCAATCTCTCATTTGGCAACCACGTGGCCAAAGTGGTTAGAAAAACATTTTATATAGCCCACCTAATCATGAATGGATTCACATCTAGATCAGGGGAGGTCATCGTGCTTCTTTACTCATCCCTCATCAGGCCCATAATTGAGTACAATGCCCCTTTTGGGATGTACCTTACCAGACACCTGCAGCAACTGGAAAGACCCCAAAAGTACCTCACCCAGAGGATCAAAGGGCTCAAACAGATGCCATATGCTGCCCGGTTAAAGAAACTCCAGCTCTACTCAGTGGCATACCGCCTGCTCAGTGGCGATCTGTGCCTGACGTATAAAGCCATGTCCAACCCGGAATTAATGGACATGCTGCACCTCAGAAAATCCAAATCCCATCGAGCTACGCTCGAGACTTGAACCTCAGCACTGAAATAAATAGGACATGCTGGAGGGACAGATTCATAACCCAGAGGCTCCCTTCACTCTGGAATAAAATCCCAGTCCAGGTTAGGCAGAGTCCCTCATTGACTCTCTTCAAGAGGAATCTTGATGAGTGGATGGGAGATCATAGGTTTACCCCGGGTATCACTTCTGTGTCACTGTTAGACAGTGGCACAGTATACTAACCTCGAAAAAGGGCATAGCAAAATTAATTTAAAATGGGTGGCGAAAGCCAAACACACTCTGGCTAGGCTTATAAATGCCCTAGGGTAGATAGCCTAGAATGAACCTATGAACCTATGAACCTATGAAACTGCAGGATACAAAGCTCCCTTGTAAAAATTACATTAAATGTGGCAAAGCAATTTTCAGACAGAGTTCATTGTAGTTTGTGTCAACTGCAGTGTATTTTTCAAAGTGTTGGAATTACAATTCCAAAAGGGATTTTCATATGTATGTGTGTGTGTATGTGCGTGTGTGTGTGTGTGTGTGTGTGTGTGTGTGTGTGTGTGTGTGTGTGTGTGTGTGTGTGTGTGTGTGTGTGTGTGTGTGTCTGTGTGCATACACACAGACGCACACACACACACACACACACACACACACACACACACATATATATATATATATATATATATATATATATATATGTAGGTCTTCACAAGAATGAAAGACCACATTACCGAAGTCGAGAAGGGCGAGATGAGAACTCTGAAACTTCATGTGAATGAATGACCAAGTAGCTGACACATTTCCAATGGTAAGTAACCACTGGGCCAACAACTGACAGAAAATACACCACACCATCTCTAACTCATCCAGGTGGGGGCTACACCTCCTACATCCCCCCTAACTAAATATACTAACTCCAGGACTGCACTACAGTGGGGAAAAGGGTAAATTTCCCCTTGTTGGTCACTGGTTACTCACTGTTGGAACCGTGTCGGCTATGTGGCCATTCATTCAAATGACATTTCAGAGTTCTTGTCTTGGCCTTCTTGTCTTCTGCATGGATGGGTTATCATAAATGCACTCTAGGTTTAGTCCCACAGTTCCTTATGGAATGGAATAATGAGTAGTGTAAACTACCTACCCAGTCATTATCTTATGAATTTTAATATATACATATATATATATATATATATATATATATATATATATATATATATATATGTGTGTGTGTGTTACGTACACACACACACACACACACACACACACACACACACACACATATACATATTGGGGGTACTATGTATTAAATTGATTTCACAGGTTGTTAACAGTATTTCTGCAGTCTGAAGCTGTCAAATGCACAAAGAAACAAAATGTGCAAAACTAAATGTTGCTTTCTGTCTGGAGTTTTACTTTTGCTCATAGTAGTGAATACCAAACTTGGTAAGTGGGAGTGGGTAGTAATACCAAAACATTTGGATATACTGAAAGTATTAGCACTGGGGCTGAGTGCATATGTAACAGTGTTTGCAGATTAGGGTTAGATTAACAGCTAAGGAAGGGGACAGATGCTGTATTATATCTGGGTACTGATAAGTGTGAAGTGTGTGTATATGTGTCTTGCTTAGTGGTACTGTTATGGAATGAATGTTTAATAACAATGTTTAGGGTTGGGGCAGGAGTAGAATTAAAGTAAGGGTTAGCATGCATTAGTCTGCCCCAGCTCATCTATAAGCAGGAGAACACTTGCCACAGTTATAATCTATATATGTATACACACACACACACACACACACACACACACATATATATATATATATATGTGTGTGTGTGTGTGTGTGTGTGTGTGTGTATATATATATATATATATATATATATATATATATATATATATATGCAGAGAGAGAGTGAGAGGGAGACACACCCACACACACCTATCAGAAAGTCAAGAGGAGAGGGGAAATACTTGCATCACACCACCAGACTCACATAAACCCATTAAAGCAGCACTGGAAAAAAACACACATAAATACATGAAATCATACTCAGAGGCTCTAAATAAAAATCTACAAAACCAACAGAGCCCTCCAAAGCAAACATCCAAGCAACCTCCACCCCCCCAACACAAACCATGAAACACATACTTCACAAAACCAGTGTGCCATGCAATCACAGCCCTTAAGGCAAAATAACATACCCAACATACTAGTAATAGGTGACTATAGTCAGACACACTGACATCCCACTCACTAGGCTGAATAAGGAGAAGGTTACTGTTAGCTGCCTGTCGGGTGCCAGGATCCGCCACATGACACAAGCACTCAGGTCACTACAGAACAAGTACAAATATGATTCTGTCATTATCCATGTTGGTGTGAATGACCTGAGCTGTACCTCTCTGGACTACATGAAAAGAGACATGGAAGAGCTCTCTGATCACATAGCACAGGCCGGTATGACCCTGACCCTGAGTAGCATCCTGCCCTCACCAAGAATGATAAGACGGTATAAAGAAAAAATTCTCAATTTCAACAATTGGCTAAATTTCTGGTGTCATTCAAGGGGGATCCAGTGTCTGTCCACCTGGGGTGACATGCTCAACAAGCCACGCTGCTTCGCTAGAGACAGCTTACACCTGTCACCCTTAGGCTTTCGAATACTGGCCAAGGCTTTTGCCACCCCATAGTGCTTTTTTTAGGCAAGGCTCAAAAAACAAACCCACCACCATAAATAGCACAAGTAACAAAAAACTGATGGTAATGCTACTCAGTGCCAGAAGTCTGAACCTCAAAATGCACGCACTCGAAGCACTCCTCAGTATGGAGAAAATCGATATATGTGCAGTAACAGAAACCTGGTTTAAGGCTCCAGAGAGCACCTCAGCACTACCAGGCTACAACTCATACCACACATTTCAACCACACATTTCAGTCACAGAACCCAAACCAAAATACAAAAGACGGGGGCGTATCCATATTCATCAAGGATACCCACACCTCCAGGTAAGTGGCACAGCACAATGCTTCAGAGATCATCCACGTGCAACTAACAATGGGAAAAACTGCAATTCAAATTGTAGCTTGCTACAGATCACAGACCATGTCCCAGGACCCCCATTCCACTTTTCTGGAAACACTGGGAAACATAAATGTCTTACCAAACACCCTAATATTGGGTGATTTCAATTACCCAAACATTAACTGGGAGAACTAGTCAAGTATTAAATCCCTTGCCCAACATTTCCTAGAATTTATAAACTCAAATGCCCTGGTTCAACTGGTCAACACTCCCACCAGAGGTGACAACATATTGGACCTGGTCATCACCAACATGGGCGACTGGTGTTCCACACCGGAGGTCAACCCCTCACTGGTTAGATCTGACCATAAACAAATCACTTTGGACATCCACATTCTGCCCCCACCCACGGACAAGAAAACCACCATGAAAAACTTTTCAAAAGCAAACTTCACGTTACTTAAGACCAAGGTGTAAAGTTTCAAAGCCCCCGTGCTGAAGGATAACACTGTCCAAGCTGCAAAATCATTTACTAATGCATTCTACGGGCACCTACAAGAATGCATGGATCATGCCATCCCAAGCAAAACCAAGATTCACTCCTCCAAGAAAAGGAAACCAGTCTGGTGGACTCCTGCCATAAACAAGCTGTACAATAGAAGGAGGAAATTAGTATAGAAAAGAGTAACATTCCAAGAAGGGAAGACATCCCTGATCAGTATCAGCAAGAAACTACGATCCCTCATAAAATCATCCAAGGCGAGCTTTGAAAGAAAAATTGCCAAGGACTCCAAAGATAACCACAAGGCATTCTTTAGCTATGTCAAGAATCTAAGTGGCAATGCTCAGATCTGCTCTGAGTTAGTGCAGAATGGCACAAAATACACTGAACCGACCAATATCGCCAACATCCTGGCAGACAGGTTCAGTGCAAACTTCATCCCACTCTCATCCCCAAGAGGGCCCATAACCATACCAGAAGAATGTAGAGTCCCTGAAATCACAGACACTTAGGTTAAAACAGCCCTCTCCAAAGCCAAAAACACAGCATCAATGGGACCAGACGGTGTCCCAGGCTGCATCCTACATGAGCTCAAAGACAAACTAACCCCTCATCTAAACACACTGTTCAAACTCAGCCTCTCCACAGGCTACATACCCATAGAGTGGCGCACAGCAGCGGTTATTCCACTCCACAAAGGTGGAGCCACAACAGACCCTAGGAACTGTTCCCCTATAAGCCTAACTAGCTTGGTCTGCAAGGCTATGGAGCGCATCATCATGGAACTCATTAACAGAGACATTGGGAACCTCCAAATACTGGAACCTATCCAGTTTGACTTTGTTAAGGGCAGATCATGCCTCCTAAACCTGGCGGACTTCTTTGAGACAGTTACCAAGGCTATAGATGAGGGAAAGGTGGTACACACAGCCTACCTAGACCTCGCAAAGGCCTTCAACACCATTCCCCATTCTGGTATTATAGACAAGCTCACCAGCTTGAACATAAACCCCTACGTCACAAGATGGGTTGTCAACTGGCTCATGGACAGAACCCACATGGTGAGAGTTGCGGGAGCTAGGTCTGACTCTAAATCGTTTACAAGTGGAGTTCCCCAGGTCTCAGTCCTAGGACCCCTCCTGTTTGGCATATACTTCTCAGAGGTACAGGCAAGCACAGGAGGACTATGGCTGACCAAGTTCGCAGACGACTGCAAAGTAGGGGCTATAATTGACTCTCCGGCTGACACAGACATCCTCCAAAAGGGTCTCACTGAAACAGATACCTGGTGTCAAAATCATGGCCTCAAGCTAAATGCCAAAAAGTGCAAAGTCATCCCCTTGGGAAAAAAAAGTACCCACAAACTACCACATAGGTGGCAGTCCCCTAAATACGGAAGATGTAATAAGGGATGTGGGGACTCAAGTAGATAGTAATTTCACCTTTAATAATCACATTGCCAAAGTGGTTAGAAAATCCTTCTATGTGGCCCACCTAATCACAAAAGGGTTCACATCCAGATCAAAAAAGTCATTGTGCCCCTCTACTCATCAAACCCATCATAGAGTACAATGCCCCATTTGGGATGTACCTTACAAGACACATGCAACAGCTGGAAAGACCACAGAAGTACCTCACCAAGACGATCACTGGCCTCAAACAGATGCCCTATGCAGCTTGACTGAAGAAATTACAGCTGTACTTGGTTGCATGCCACCTACTCAGAGGTGATCTCTGCCTGACATACATGGCCATGTCCAACCCAGAATTGATGGACATGCTCCACCTAAAGAAAACCTTATCCCCACGAGCCACACACTCTAGGGATCTAAACCTCACCACAACAATAAATAGGATGTGCTGGAGGGATAGATTCCTGTCTCAGAGACTTCCCATGCTTTGGAACAAGATCCCAATCTACATTAGG